>NC_092241.1:22155016-22160016 GCF_036320965.1 Panulirus ornatus
ATGGGTATGTTTGAAGGAATAGTGGTTCCAACAATGTTGTATGGTTGCGAGACGTGGGCTATGGATAGAGTTGTCCGGAGGAGGGTGGATGTGCTGGAAATGAGATGTTTGATGACAATGTGTGGTGTGAGGTGGTTTGATCGAGTAAGTAATGTAAGGGTAAGAGAGATGTGTGGAAATAAGAAGAGCGTGGTTGAGAGAGCAGAAGAGGGTGTTTTGAAATGGTTTGGGCACATGGAGAGAATGAGTGAGGAAAGATTGACCAAAAGGATATATATGTCGGAGGTGGAGGGAACGAGGAGAAGTGGGAGACCAAATTGGAGGTGGAAAGATGGAGTGAAAAATATATTGTGTGATCGGGGCCTGAACATGCAGGTGGGTGAAAGGAGGGCAAGGAATAGAGTGAATTGAATCGATGTGGTATACCGGGGTTGACGTGCTGTCAGTGGATTAAATCAGGGCATATGAATCGTCTGGGGTAAACCATGGAAAGTTGTTTGGGGCCTGGATGTGGAAAGGGAGCTGTGGTTTCGGGCATTATTGCGTGGCAACTAGAGACTGAGTGTGAACGAATGGGGCCTTTGTTGTCTTTTCCTAGTGCTACCTCGCACACATGAGGAGGGAGGGGTTTGGTATTCCATGTGTGGCGAGGTTGCGATGGGAGTGAATGTGGGCTGACAGTGTGTATTGTGTGCATGGGTATATTTGTATGTGTCTGTGTATGTATATATATGTGTACATTGAGATGTATAGGTATGTTTATTTGCGTGTGTGGACGTGTGTGTGTGTATACATTTTGTATGGGGTTGGGTTGGGCCATTTCTTTCGTCTGTTCCCTTGTGCTACCTCGGAAACGCGGGAGACAGCGACAAAGCAGAATAAATTAATATATATATATATATATATATATATATATATATATATATATATATATATATATATATATATATATATATATATATATATATATATATATATATATATATATATATATATATATATATATATATATATACATATATATATATATATATATATATATATATATATATATATATATATATATATATATATATATATATATATATATATATATATATATATATATATGTATATATATATATATATATATATATATATATATATATATATATATATATATATATATATATATATATATATATATATATATATATATATATATATATATGTAATCTTAACCGTGAATGCGTCACGGATAAGAACGGTAAACGCCACACCATGGAAGTCAGCTTCATATATTGGTGTGTAAATTGTATATATGTTCTTAATAGATATTTGATGAAGACTAAGCACTGGGAATGAGGCACAGAAACAAGAGTAGCGTGAGGGTCGCTTTATCATATTCATAAAAACTATTTCTTGATCTTGGAATTTGGGAGAAGGGGAAATATCTTAATTGTCCGAAAATCTTTTAACAACTATTTTTATACATTAGGAAGAGAAAATATAAGGGATAATGTAATACAAATATAAGATGCAAATATTCCAGTCTAGTTGAAAATTTACAGTATGAGAATATGAGGCTATAAATTCTGGTGCTCTCTGTTGCGTTAGCACGGTCCACATAATGCTGTGATAACACGATGGAAACAGCGAAAGTTTGTGGGTCAGAGTTAAGTCTCGCGATGCTAGACTAATGATAGCCTGTGGCTGGGGAAATGACGCACCCTGTTATCAGTAACCCATCACAAGACTATTACGGGATTTGCAAAACGTTAACTAGACAATTTCACCCTGAATAACTGACCATTTTAGGTGTTGTTGTCATAAGAAAGATCATGATACAGATGCTCCCTACACTGGCACTAATGTAAAGGTAGATTATGGATCAGAGGTTCCTTAACACCTGACCTGAGAGAGGGAGAGTCTGCCTCACGCTTGTTGTAGTGGGCAGTGACCCTTGTACTATCAACAGAGGATGATAGTTTACACTTGCTCTTCGGAACGAAAGTGTCCCATGCTTACTTTACAGGATAGAGGATCACCGTATTCTAAGGTAAGGTGGAGCCCCTTCATATTGCTACAAGGAACTGGGTCTTTCCACCTAGAGATGATCGGGCTTTACACATCTATTGTACAATGTAGGGCAGAGGTTCTGCTTCCTTACTACATGGGATGTAGACAGCTGAGGTTCCTCTCACTTATGGCAGAAGATAAAAGTTCTACACACATACCGTTGAGTTCAAGGGCTCTGCAGATTTGTTGCAGAAAATAAGAGGTTTCCACAAATCACAGATCTAAGAAGGATTGTTACTTAAAAAGGAGAGGGTCCAGTCGCTCTTACCACACATGTGAGAGAGATTCCCTAGTATTGCCAGACTTACTATAGACGCTTGCCACAGGGAACAAGGGCTCTCCATACCTACTTCAGTCAGCGACCATCCGCATTTTCTGCTGTTCATGATAACGGTTTTGATGAGCACAGTTTTAAGAACGGAAGCGCTGGAAGTATTCAGTGCGGCGCTGACTGTAAAGACACTTACTATAGAAAGCTGAGACACCACAACATCTAGTTGAGGCTGCTGTAATTCCTCCGCACATTGTATGAAAAAACTCAGTTTCTACAACACTATGGATACACAGCAGATGCTCCTTCGCATGAGAATAAGAGAGAAATAATTGCATTATCACTGATACAGGAAATAGGTAATCCATGGATACATGTTACGGAGAACAGTGGTTCCTTTACTGTTAATACGGAAAAGACGGGCTAATGTGTGCTTGATATTTACAAGATGGATCAGCCAGGGTTAAGCCATTCTTGGTTGGTAGATCTGGGACTTAAAATGCTTGACACAGACAACAGCTGTTGTAGTCCAGTAGCATTGCTTGAAATGCTCTCGGTATTTAGAACAGTGGCTCAAACACATTCATGAAATGACAAGTATAGGTCTAATATAGGGAACAAGACCACTATTTAAGAAAGAGTATAAGGAAGGATACGTAGTTTCTCATGATGTGGATAACGACGGACCCACACTGTATAGGTAGCAGGACGTCACAGTCGTTTGAAATTTCAAGTTTCAACAAAGGGCATTTCATCAGACGTTGACTGACTGGTCTGTCTCTATGGCTGGCGAGTGATATAAGTATACTAACTTAAAGTGATATAATGTTATTGACTCACTATAAAGAACAAACAACTTAAATGATGTGTGATCAAACATGACCGCGATGTTCTCAATGAACATAATGAATGATGATCATCACAGTGTTACTACCGATCAAGACAGCAAATGAATGATATCCCTGAGCACTGACTGCACGTCAGGTGGAGCAACAGTAACATCACACCGTCAACGTCACCGTCTCAACAGGAGCTATATCAACCTCGTCTCCCGTTGTCATCCAGTTGATCAGAACCCTTGATTCCGTCGTTTAGAGCCACTGTTATTAGGCCGTGATCCAAGCAAAAACTACAATAGATTTTTTTATTACCACACATCTCTCTTGCCATATTATCACTTACTCGATCAAACCACCTCACACTACATATTGTCCTCAGACATCTCATTTCCAGCACATCCACCCTCCTCCACACAACTTGTTCTATAGCCCACGCCTTGCAACCATACAACATTGTTGGAACCACTATTCCTTCAAACATACACATTTTTGCTTTCCGAGATAATGTTCTCGACTTCCACACATTCTTCATCGCTTCCATAACTTTCTCCCCTTCCCCACCTTATGATTCAATTCCGCTTCCGTGATTCCATCCGCTGCCAAATCCACACCCAGATATCTAAATCACTTCACTTCCTCCAGTTTTTCTCCATTCAAACTTACCTCCCAATTGACTTGTCCCTTAAACTTACTGTACCTATCAACCTTGCTCTTCCTCACATTTACTCTCAGCTTTCTTCTTTCACAAACTTTACCAAAATCAGTCACCAGCTTCTGCAGTTTCTCACATGAATCAGCCACCAGCATTGTATCATCAGCAAACAACAACTGACTCACTTCCCAAGCTCTCTCATCCACAACAGACTGCATACTTGCCCCTCTTTCTAAAACTCTTCCATTTTCCTTCCTAACAACCCTATCCATCGACAAATTAAACAACCATGGAGACATCACACACCCCTGCCGCAAACCAACATTCACTGAGAACAAATCAATTTCCTCTCTTCCTACACGTACACATTCCTTATATCCTCGATAAGATGAAAGCCAACAAGGCAGCGGGTTTGGATGGTATTGCAGTGGAATTTACTAAAAAGGGTGGTGACTGTATTGTTGACTAGTTGGTAAGGTTATTTAATGTATGTATGAGTCATGGTGACGTGCCTAACGATTGGCGTAAGGCTTGCATAGTGACATTGTACAAAGCAAAGGGGATAAAAGTGAATGCTCAAATTACAGAAGCATAGGTTTGCTGAGTATTCCTGGGAAATTATATGGAAGGGTATTGATTGAGAGGGAGAAGGCATGTACAGAGCATCAGATTGGGGGATGAACAGGGTGGCTTCAGAAGTGGTAGAGGATGTGTGGATCAGGTGTTTGCTTTGAAGAATATATGTGAAAAATATTTAGAAAAGCAAATGAATTTGTATGTGGCATTTATGGATGAGGAGAAGGCATATGATAGAGTTGATAGAGATGCTCTGTGGAAGGTATCAAGAATATATGGTGTGGGAGGCAAGTTGTTAGAAGTTGAAAGTTTTCATCGAGGATATATATACATACACACAGACACACACACACAGACACACACACACACACTCACACACACACACACACATATATATATATATATATATATATATATATATATATATATATATATATATATATATATATATATATAACGTAAGGGTAAGAGAGATGTGTGGAAATAAAAAGAGCGTGGTTGAGAGAGCAGAAGAGGGTGTTTTGAAGTGGTTTGGGCACATGGAGAGGATGAGTGAGGAAAGATTGACCAAGAGGATATATGTGTCGGAGGTGGAGGGAACGAG
>NC_092241.1:22165016-22197516 GCF_036320965.1 Panulirus ornatus
GTGGTACCAGTTTAGAGAAATTGATCAAGACGGGAGATGAAGAGAACGAAATTTTGTCCTATATAATCTTGCAGAAAGCTGAAAAACTAAACTTTGAAGAAGAAAGTGTTACAGATTTTAAAGCAAACGATGAAAGTAGAATCTTGTTTGTATTGGAAATGGATGGCCCACTGACCGATGTCCTCCATCATGGATGTTCTACCTACTGTCTGGCTCACTGACCAGTGTCCTCGAGCATAACGTTTAGGTCACAAACAGATGCTTGACCACACATCACCATCCTCAACCATGACATCAACAGATCACAGGTGACCTCTTCTGGAATTGTGATTAATTTTCTCATCAGTTGCGACATCAGCAGATCAAAGGCGGCTGCTATAACCACACCTCAGCATTGACCACCGAGTGTTTTCACAACATCTCCAGGTCACCGGAGGTGCATCTCTATCGTCCATCATCATCGAGTGTGACGTAAGCAGGTCACGAAAAGTCACTTAACCAGTGGCCATTCTGAGTTCAAGTAGTAAGCATGAGAACAGGTACACTGTCATTCTTGTGAGTTTGTATACGTGTTTTTAACTTTGTGTAAGACTTGTAAGACTTCCAGCGCCGCAGACATAAAGTCTTTGGGATACGTCACTCCACGAGAAGAGAGAGAGTCCAGTTAACAGCAGTTGGCGCCAGGTTCCCAAACTTTACCAGAAAAATCGCTAAGTTTTGCGGTGGGAAAACTATTTCACTTTTCAACAGTTCCTTTCTTCTTTCTTTGCAACTTTTGGAAGGAGAGAAAAAAAAACTCTTTTCTAATAACACAAGTGAGTTTACCTCAAACTTTAATAGTTTTAGTGTTCTGAAAACATTAAAAGTAGGTTTCTTGCATAATGAGAATATCTTACATATCCTGCAGATTTTCAAGTAATTTTATGACTATATCCATTAACTATCAGTATCTACCAGCTTTGACGGTTGGCATCACTCGTTGTTATCCTGAAGCAAACAAACGCCGGTGTTTGTTAGACGTAAGAAGAGTACATGGGAAGGACAGATAACAGGAGACTTGATGGTCCATAGGAAAGCCATCTGTTGTCTATGCCTAGGAAAGTCTTAGAAACAGGACAATAAAAGAGAAGACACGTCCCCACCCACCACTTCCTCCGGCTCAACTGCCAGTACGAAAAAAAGAGAGAATAGAAATACAGAATCATGGAGTATGTGACGAACATAATGCTATGGAAATTATACAAGAAACTGTGGAGTAGAAAATGCTCCCAGCCGGTTGAATATCTGCTCTGCGACTGGATTTTGAAGACAAGTTATAATCTGGATCATTGCCTGATAACAGACAATACTGAAGTATTTTTCTTTTTTTTATTCGTAATTGTGGAACTTTATCATATGTCATAACGTACGTGATATCTATGTTGATGCGAAGATGCTCAGTTTATGAGGTACCACAGGTAGGCAGAGGTCGTCACATATTCAGTCATTTATTTATGATTACCCCAGATCCACCTTCTGTGAAAGACTCATGGTATTACCCATGACCTACAGCGCAAGATGCACTACTTCCAGTAGCAGAGAAATGCAGACTCCTTTGTGGTGAAAAGTTCTTTGACTAGATTGCACTGCCAGTGATACAGACGTACCAAAGATGAATTTTCATCCGAGGCGGGCAGAGTCCTGTAACACCGGTGGTCATATATGAATAGGAAAACAATCAAGAAATAATCCTCGTGAGCTTAATTGTAATTATGTAAGAAAAATGTTCCTGAACATGGCTTATAGAAGTGTTGGATCATGCTATCGCCTGCAGCAAATGTTAACTATCTTAGATAGATTGCTGGAAAGTATGTATGAAAAATAGAACTCAGTTGCGAGAAAGTATCGTCTTTTCATCCTCAACTTTCTCCATCAGAATTTGGTCTAGTAGTTTAATCAACAGGTTTGCCTTCCACATAAGTTTTTCCTCAAGTTCTTCTCGCCAGTTGGAAACTGCAAAAGGAATATTGTGAATTCTTCAGTTTTCTCGAGACTCATAAGAAGTGTGCATGAGAGAACTCTGTTACAATGCAAAGACCCGAGAAGAAAATGTATTTGGTTGACATAAGATAGTTGATGAGGTCTATACAGAACGGAGTCTGTGGCTCTTGGCTTCATCACTCCTCTATTGTTAATATCATTTGAACACTTACAAAGGAGACGTTAACAGCTTCCTGTGTACGTACGTTTGAACAATATAGAATTTAAGAAATAAATAACAGTTTCAAGACAAAAAAAAGCGCTCTCACTTTCTCCCTCTGGTCATATAACTCTCACAATACATAACCTCCAGTCGTCAGGCCACACGAGTGCCAGCGACTATTCAGACTCTCTTGTTGAGCCCTAACTTGAGTGGACGTCACTATGGGTTCCTGTGACCACTAACTCATCATGCTCTCTGACCAGCGATAAAACATATGTAAAATTTAAGAGTGTTTGTCGTTTTCGTTTACGAAATCATATTCTAAGTTCCTTCTTATAATCATAAAAATATTTGTTGTAATAACGACAGCCAACGTAGAGTACAGCTTTATATAATGCCAACATGAACAGTCGTGGTGATCACATGGTGCAGGTCATACCCTCGTCAGTCTCCTCAAAATTGGTCATGGAAGCGAGAGTTTTTGTTGTGTCAGCCGACGTTAGCATGAATCACGACTCAGATGGGGTCACTGGCAAGTCCTTGTCGTCACTGGCTGTAGACCTCAAGACTCAGGAAGTAGAATTAGATGGTGAGTGAAGTAGACCCACACCCCGACGACCGTATCATGAAAGCTGCACCGCTCGAGCGTCTGTGTTCACGTAACTGCCGAGTTAATGATTAGATGTCATCAGGGATGAGATAGGTACATGATCATCAAGAGAATCATCTATACACACAAGAGTTGCTACATGATGAACATAGTTTCTAACCACGACTCCTGTGGAAGTTGATGGCGAGCGAGGTTCGGTCGCTGAGGCTAAAAGGACTGATCCAACTACTATGGAGGAGCAGGATGATGATGAGAGAGAGAGAGAGAGAGAGAGAGAGAGAGAGAGAGAGAGAGAGAGAGAGAGAGAGAGAGAGAGAGAGAGAGAGAGAGAGAGAGAGAGAGAGAGAGAGAGAGAACTATACTATGACCTAGTCTTCTATTCATCCTTTCTACATCAACAACAATGTGAACTGTCATGACCTGTCTCTAACCTCTGACATGACCCAATAACATCACCAGCCCCTCAGCCGCCCCCCCCCACCCCCCAACACACACACACACACACACCTACACTTCCTGCTATATATAAATCCCTGATTTTCATTGAAAAACTTTGTTGCAATTTAGTTAAGAGATAAGAAAGACAACCAAAGCACAACGGTTTGGTAAACTCTCTTGTCCAGTCTATCTGTACATTATCGATTTAGTTTTTGCACACTCGCTGCAGCACACGGGACTGAGACACCAAGATATTTTGGAGGAGACATGCAAGATAACTGAAATCATAATTTCATATTCACTTTTTCTATCTAGTCGGTAAAACTTACCATATGAAACTATGTAATGTTAGGTATGTCATGTAGCGGTGTACCGGTTACCGTTCCTGACGTGACGCGTTCACTGGCCGCCCAGGGTCGTGCGCATGAGTTCGAATCCTTGATGCGGCAGTCGGTTGAAAGTCAACCCAGCTGTTCATCCACATTCACAACTTGTCGGTAGATGAATTTCAAACATCCATTCATTAGAAGATGGATGCTAGTGGAACAGAGGATGTAACCGTACCATTGTGATCGTTCATAAATATACTTATCATTCTTTTATAATGAACATAAACAATACACAGTGTTAGGATTTTTACGACCAATCACTAATTTGTTCGTTACTGAAATAACAAGGATAAGATAAAAAATGTATAGACAGAAAACGAGAATAAAAGAAATAGCAACCATTACTAGCAGCAGCAGACCAAAGCAGTACTACCTACCATCACCAGCAACAGCAGACCACAGCAGTACTACCTACCATCACCAGCAGCAGCAGACCACAGCAGTACTACCTACCATCACCAGCAACAGCAGACCACAGCAGTACTACCTACCATCACCAGCAACAGCAGACTACAGCACTGCACCTACCATCACCAGCAGACATCTTGTACTTTATTTTACTACCGTAGGCAAGAGCCATATACATAGGCATCTAGTCCTGGTTTTATATGCAAGAGCAACGAACACCAACTGATGGGGTCATAATATGGAAAATGGAAATCTAGTCTAAGAGTAAGAGGACAAACACAGGCAGACGGGATGTGAGCACTGAACACTTCATACCTTGTTCACCATGACTCTTCTCCTCTCGTCCTGAAATATCATGAGTTACGTGATTAGGCGTGAGAAAATAGAGGAAAAAAATGAGAGTGAAGATAGGAAGAGAATGTATAGAAATATCGCTTTACAATGCATATAGAGGCCTGATGAGGAATGCTAGTGATCCTGATACAGAGGATGTAAGATGGATCCAGCTACTGTCTACAACCACTGTCACGATGGTGTAAGAGGGTCCTGGGCATCACTTGGGTATAACTTCAACACTCTTAATTCAGGAGGGTAGTATTTCCTTGGCCGTTTACTGACTACCACCACCACCATCAACCTAAGGCTCCACCAAAACTGCCTTTCTTTAGTTGCTATGATCATAAATCAGGCAACTCATGTTTAATGTACGTCAAGAAAACTAGCCAATGTTCCCATTATCGTTAAGAGGTCTGGAGGCCGTGGGATGCAGTGCTATGGTATCAGTTGTTAATGCAGGTAACTCTGAAATACATATCATTCATCTATATGCACCAGCAAACATGCTTAATATAGCAGAACCTTCCAGAATGTATCCTGGTAGAACCAACTTTAATAAGAGATGATTTTAACGCTAGACACAAATTGATTGGTAATTAAACCATATTAATACGGATGGGCAGCAGCTGTTAACACTGTTGAACACACATGATAATGTGCAGCCAGGGGAGAGGGGAGCTGGAGCCAACATATTTCCACGGAGGGATCCTTGATCTATGTGTAGGGTTCAACATCTCGCACACTACACATTCTTCCACTATTATTCATGATATGTTAAGTGATCACCAGTCATTCTAGGCTAACCAATATCAACATTTCTAACACCATTCTCCCTGGGGGAAAGGTCAAACGAAAATGACTCAAGATCTCTGATGGTCAGCGTCGGAGCTTTACTTCTCAAACTGAGCTCTACCAGCAGAGCACTGTAGAGGAATTTCATAATGACCAAGTGGAAACTATCCAGCAATACTCAGAACCAACTAGACGGATCCCAGCCTAACTCACGAAGACATCACAGTTACTGTAATGATCCACAACTTAAGCAATATAATTCTCTGGCAAGGATAATCGGACTAGATTACAGGCGATCATGAACACCAGAAATGCTAGAACCATTCCAGTCTGCCTTAGCAACTGCCAGTCAGTGCATGACTGAGACAATTTAACTGGAAAACAATTGTTAATTGCCTGAACACGCATACGTCATTCTGTAAGGTGAGGAGAAACATTAACAAAATTAAGGGTAAAAAAACAAGTCAGTTCTCCCATCCAAACCCTTTACAAAGAGCCAATGACCCACTTAATACCTGGGCCTCTAGGTCTACCTTTGAAAGTCTATCGTCTGAGATACAGGTTAAGCTAAATCTCAAACATGAACATGGAGACTAATCCACTTCATGATGAATAAGGGGCAAGATGACTGCAATATCCTGTTCACTGAATTTCAACTTGACGCAGAGCTAAATAAAGGCAAAGCTATTTCCCCAGGAGAGGATGGCATCACCCATGAAATCTTACGGTACCTAATCAACATACCTGACAATCCTCTTCTTGAACTGTACAACATGAGCTGAGTGACAGGAGTTCTGCCTTCCTCCTGGCCGAATAGCCTTATCATTCCATTATTCACACTCAACCAAATTGATGTCATTAGACCTATATCCTTGACAATCTATTTACGTAAAACCTTTGAAAGGATGATACTCAGGCGTCTTCTACATAGCATAGAGAGCATGTCCCCCAATCTGTATGGTTTTATGCACAAGAGGGCATCACTACGTTACAACCTTTTTAACTCCACATTCAGGTACAATAACACCCCTTTCCTTGACCTTAAAGCTGCTTTTGATATAGCCAGTAGGCACGTAATCTTGTATGAACTTGCTAACATCGACATAACGAGCTGGACTTTGCTATGGATATCTTGTTGCTTGTCTAACAGAGTCATCTGTTTTGTTTCAGGGACATCAAAGTAAGATATAAAAGTCTGAACTTGTTGCTGTGGAGGGCGATGTACCTAGCCCCACTTTGTTGAATGTTCTAATTAACGCCCTTCCTCAGTTCATACCCACCATAAACTCAGCTATGTTGACGTTATCATGATTAACACCTCTGAGTATGACGGTACGCATTATACTCAACCATACGAATATCATATACCTGTGGAAGGCTAGGTCTTCTCATCTCTGCTGACAAAACCAAAATCCTCAACAAACATCACCCTAAAAGATGGGGTATCATCAGAGATAAGTTTAGATAAATGGTTCCAGACTGATTATGTAAAAAGGTGACGGTATCTTGGGTTAGAAGTACCAACACTTAGAGCTGTTGTAACAAGACAAACACCAATGTAGAGAGGCTTAGGGCACTCAGAGTTACAGCTGGCCCCAACCCTCAGTATAGGGCCAACGTCAGAATAGTTCTGTGATTGATTATGATGCGCCCTTGCTTGCTCTAGAGAAGGCCTGGAAGACTTGAGAAAATATAGAATGAAGTTTTGAGAACCTCTCTTGGCTGCCCTAAAACAACAAAGAATATAAATATAAGGAAAGAGCTTGGTCTTCCTGGTATCAGAGACAGAATAAGCGAAATCAATTTAAGAGCTCCTCAAATGGGAGACGTCCATCCAGATGGGTTACTACAACTGGAAATAAGGTTAGGTGGCCTGGTATTCATGAACCTTACCATGAGAAATAAACAGACACACTCTCCTGCCCCACAGGAAATTAACCTCTTCTGTATAACTATTCCCACATTCCTTCCACAAACTCTACCCAGGTCACAGCCTGAGTTAGTGTTAAGAGTAAATAATGACACTCAGTACCAAATTGAAACCATGACCACCAACTACAATATCTCCCAAACTATGTGTATGTACATATGGCTTCCTGCAACAAACTTCTGGTGTTGCCGGAAGTGCTATTGCTATAACACGTACACACGATATAACTATAACCTGGCACTCAGGGCCAAAAACTGGCTATCCACACTGCAAACGGAACTATTTTCTATCCTTAAGAGTCTTAGATATGTTGAAAACTCTAAGTGTTGTACTCTCATTGAAAGCAATTCTCCCATCATTAACCGCGTTGAACTCGTTTCAGTATGAATGTAAAATGCTTATGTCTGAAGCATAACACAAGCATATATATATATATATATATATATATATATATACATATATATATATATATATATATATATATATATATGTTGGAAAGGATCACAATTTTGTGCGTGATCAAGATATTCCTATGAGTCCATGGGGAAAATGAAACACGATAAGTTCCCAAGTGCACTTTCGTGTAATAAACACATCATCAAGGGAGACACAAGAGAGAAATATAAGTCAGTTGATATACATCGAAGAGACGGAGCTAGGACGCCATTTGGTAAACATGCAATTGTCCATGTTTACCAAATGACGTCCTAGCTACGTCTCTTCGATGTATATCAACTGACTGTTATATATATATATCTCTTGTGTCTCCCATTATGATGTGATTATTACGCGAAAGTGCACTTGGGAACTTATCGTGTTTCATTTTCACCTTGGACTCTTAAGAATATACTTGATCACGCTCAAAATTGTGATCATTTCAATCATATACATTCATTCCTTTTATTTATCTTAATTTGCCTTTGTCTTCCGTGTTAGCGAGTTAGCGCAATGAAACAGAAGAAAGAATAGCCCAACCCTCCCACATACACATGTAGATACATACACGCCCACACATGGACATATATATAACTATACATTTCAATGTATACATACATATACATGCACAGACAAATACATATATACATATGTATATATTCATACTTACTGCCCTCAGCCATTTCCGTCGCCACTCCACCATACATGAAATGTCACCCCCTCCCCGCACGCGCGCGAGGTAGCACTAGGAAAAAACAACAAAGCCCACATTCGTTCACACTCAGTCTCTAGCTATCAAGTGTAATGAACCGAAACTACAGCTCCCTTTCCACATCTAGGCCCCACAAAACTTTCATGGTTTAACCCAAACATTTCACATGCCCTACTTCAATCCAATAATAGCACGTCGACCGCAGTATACCACATAGGTCCAATTAACTCTATTCCTTGCACGCCTTTCGCCCTTCTGCATGGTCAGGTCCCGATCGCTCCATATCTTTTTCACTCCATCCTTCCACCTCCAATTTGGTCTTCCACTTCTCGTTTCCTCCACCTCTGATGCATATATCCACTTTGTCAATCGTTCCTCACTCATTTTCTCCATGTGATCAAAACATTTCAATTAACCCTCTTCTGCTCTCAACATCATTCTTTCTGTTACCACACATTTTTCTTACCCTTTCATTGCTTACTCGATCAAACTACCTCACACTACATATTGTCCTCAAACATCTCATTTCCAACACATCCACCCTCCTCCGCACAACCCTATCTATAGCCAACGCCTCGCAACCATATAACATTGTTGAAACCACTGTTCCCTCAAACATACCCATTTCTGCTTTCCGAGATAATATTCTCGCCTTCCATACATTCTTCAACACTCCCAGAACCTTCGCTCCCTCCCCAACCCTGTGACTCACTTCCGCTTCCATGATTCCATCCTCTGCCAAATCCACTCCCATATATCTGAAACACTTCACTTTCTCCAGTATTTCTCCATTCAAACTTAACTCCCATTTCAATTGTCCCTCAACACTACTGTATCTAATAACCTTGCTCTTATTCACACTTACTCTCAGCTTTCTTCTTTCAAATACTTTAACAAACTCAGTCACCAGCTTCAGCAGTTTCTCACCCGAATCAGCCATCAGCGGCGTATCATCAGCGAACGACAACTGAATCACTTCCCAAGCCCTCTCATCCACAACAGACTTCATACTTGCCCCTCTCTCCAAAACTCTTGCATTCACCTCCCTAACAACCTCATCCATTAACAATTTAAACAACCATGGAGACATCACACATCCCTGCCGCAAACCGACATTCAATGAGAACCAATCACTTTCTTCTCTCCCTACTCGTACACATTCCTTATATCCTCGATAAAAAAACTTTTCACTGCTTCTAGCAACTTGCCTCCCACGCCATATACCCTTGATACCTTCCACAAAGCATCTCTATCAACGCTATCATTTGCCATCTCCAGGTCTACAAATGCTACATACAAATCCATTTGCTTTTCTATGTATTTCTCACATATATTCTTCAAAGCAAATACCTGATCCACACATCCTATACCACTTCTGAAACCACACTGCTTTTCCCAAATCTGATGCTCTGTACGTACTTTCACCCTTTCAGTCAATATCCTCCCATATAACTTCCCAGGAATACTCAACAAACTTATACATCTGTAATTTGAACACTCACCTTTATCCCTTTTGCCTTTGTACAATGGCACCATGTATGCATTCCACCAATCCTCAGGAACTTCACCATGAAGCATACACATAGTGAATATCCGCACCAACCAGTCAACAACAGTCACCCCATTTTTAATAAATTCCACTGCACTGCCATCTAAACCTGCTGCCTTGCCGGCTTACCTCTTCCACAAAGCTTTTTCTACCTCTTCTCTGTTTACCAAATCATTCTCCCGAACCCTCTCACTTCGCACACCACGTAGACCAAAACACCTTATATCTGACACTCTGTCATATAACACATTCCACAAACCTTAAAAATACTCACTCCATCTCCTTCTCACATCACCACTACTTGTTATCACCTCCCTATTAACCCCCTTCACTGAAGTTCCCATTTGTTCTCTTGTCACATACACTTTATTTACCTCCCTACAAAACATCTTTTTATTCAAACTAAAATTTAATGACACTCCCACCCCGAATCTCATTTGCCCTCATTTTCACCTCTTGCACCTTTCTCTTGACCTCCTGCCTCTTTCTTTTATACACCTCCCAGTCATTTGCACTATTTCCCTGCCAAAATCGTCCAAATTATTCCCTCAACTGCCATATTACTCACCTTTGCATTGTGTGTATATATATATATATATATATATATATATATATATATATATATATATATATATATATATATATATATATATATATATTTCTTTTCTTTCTTTTAAACTATTCGCTATTTCCCGCGTTAGCGAGGTAGCGCTAAGAACAGAGGACTGGGCCTTTGTGGAATATCCTCACCTGGCCCCCCTCTGTTCCTTCTTTTTTGGGGGGAAAAAAAAGAAAAAAAACGAGAGGGGAGGATTTCCAGCCTTCCGCTCCCTCCCCTTTTAGTCGCCTTCTACGACACGCAGGGAATACGTGGGAAGTATTCTTAATCCCCTATCTCCAGGGATAATATATATATATATATATATATATATATATATATATATATAGAGTGAATTGGAGCGATGTGGTATACCGGGGTTGACGTGCTGTCAGTGGATTGAATCAAGGCATGTGAAGCGTCTGGGGTAAACCATGGAAAGCTGTGTAGGTATGTATATTTGCGTGTGTGGACGTATGTATATACATGTGTATGGGGGGGGGTTGGGCCATTTCTTTCGTCTGTTTCCTTGCGCTACCTCGCAAACGCGGGAGACAGCGACAAAGTATAATAGAAATAAAAAAATATATATATATATATATATATATATACATATATATATATATAAGGGGAAACACAAGAAGGAGTCACGCGGGGAGTGCTCATCCTCCTCGAAGGCTCAGATTGGGGTGTCTAAATATGTGTGGATGTAACCAAGATGAGAAAAAAGGAGAGATTGGTAGTATGTTTGATGAAAGGAACCTGGATGTTTTGGCTCAGAGTGAAACGAAGCTCAAGGATAAAGGGGAAGAGTGGTTTGGGAGTGTCTTGGGAGTAAAGTTAGGGGTTAGTGAGAGGAAAAGAGCAAGGGAAGGGGTAGCAATACTCCTGAAACAGGAGTAGTGGGAGTATGTGATAGAGTGAAAGAAAGGAAACTCTAGATTGATATGGGTAAAAGTGAAAGTTGATGGACAGAGATGGGTGATTATTGGTGCATATGCACCTGGGAATGAGAAGAAAGATCATGAAAGGCAAGTGGTTTGGTACCATCTGAATGAGTGTGTTAGTAGTTTTGATGCACGAGACCGGGTTATAGAGATGGGTGATTTGAATGCAAAGGTGACTAATGTGGCAGTTGAGGGAATAATTGGTAAACATGGGGTGTTCAGTGTTGTAAATGGAAATGGTGAAGAGCTTGTAGATTTATGTGCTGAAAAAAGACTGGTGATTGGGAATACCTGGTTTAAAAAGAGGCATATACATAAGTATGCGTATGTAAGTACAAGAGATGGCCAGAGAGAGTATTGGATTAATAAGCGCGCAAAAGAGAGACTTTTGGATGTTAAGGTGCTGAAAGGTGCAACTGGAAAGATGTCTGATCATTATTTTGTGAAGGCGAAGGTGAAGATTTGGAGAGGTTTCCAGAAAAGGAGAGAGATTGTTGGGGTGAAGAGAAAGGTGAGAGTAAGTAAGCTTGGGAAGGACACTTGCGTGTGGAAGTGCCAGGAGCGACTGAGTACAGAATGGAAAAATGTGAGAAAAAAGAAGGTAAGGGGAATTGGGGAGGAATGAGATGTATTTAGGGAAGCAGTGAGGGCTTGTGCAAAAGATGCTTGTGGCATGAGAAGCATAGGAGGTGGGCAGATTAGAAAAGGTAGTGAGTGGTGGGATGAAGAAGCAAGGTTATTAGTGAAAGAGAAGAGAGAGGCATTTGGACGATTTTTGCAGGGAAATAATGCAAATGAGTGGGAGATGTATAAGAGAAAGAGGCAAGGGGTCAAGAGAAAGGTTCAAGAGATGAAAAAGAGGGCAAATGAGAGTTGGGGTGAGAGAGTATCATTAAATTTTAGGGAGAATAAAAAGATGTTTTGGAAGGAGGTAAATAAAGTGCATAAGACAAGGGAACAAATGGGAACTTCAGTGAAGGGGGCTAATGGGGAGGTGATAACAAGTAGTGGTGATGTGAAAAGGAGATGGAGCGAGTATTTTGAAGGTTTGTTGAATGCGTCTGATGATAGAGTGGCAGATATAGGGTGTTTTGGTCGAGGTGGTGTGCAAAGTGAGAGGGTTAGGGAAAATGGTTTGGTAAACAGAGGAGAGGTAGTAAAAGCTTTGCGGAAGATGAAAGCCGGCAAGGCAGCAGGTTTGGAAGGTATTGCAGTGGAATTTATTGGGAAAGGGGGTGACTGTATTGTTGACCGGTTGGTAAAGTTATTTAATGTATGTATGATTCATGGTGAGGTGCCTGAGGATTGGCGTAATGCTTGCATAGTGCTATTGTACAAAGGCAAAGGAGACAAAGGTGAATGATCAAATTACAGAGGTATAAGTTTGTTGGGTATTCCTGGGAAATTTTATGTGAGGGTATTGATTGAGAGGGTGAAGGCATGTACAGAGCATCAGATTGGGGAAGAGCATCGTGGTTTCAGAAGTGTTAGAGGATGTGTGGATCAGGTGTTTCCTTTGAAGTATGTATGTGAGAAATACTTAGAAAAGCAAATGGATTTGTATGTAGCATTTATGGATCTGGAGAAGGTACATGATAGAATTGATAGTGATGCTCTGTGGAACGTATTCAGAATATATGGTGTAGGAAGCAAGTTGTTAGAAGCAGTGAAAAGTTTTTATCGAGGATATAAGGCATGTGTACGTGTAGGAAGAGAGGAAATTGATCAGTGAATGTAGGTTTGCGGCAGGGGTGTGTGATGTCTCCATGGTTGTTTAATTTGTTTATGGATGGGGTTGTTAGGGAGGTCAATACAAGAGTTTTGAGAGAGGGGCAAGTATGCGGTCCGTTGTAGATGAGAAAGCTTGGGTGAGTCAATTGTTGTTCGCTGATGATACAGCGCTGGTGGCTGTTTCATGTGAGAAACTGCAGAAGCTGGTGACTGAGTTTGGTAAAGTGTGTGAAAGAAGAAAGTTAAGAGTAAATGTGAATAAGAGCAAGGTTAATAGGTACAGTAGGGTTGAGGGTCAAGTCAATTGGGAGGTAAGTTTAAATAGAGAAAATCTGGAGGAAGTAAAGTCTTTTGGATAGCTGGGAGTGGATTAAGCAGCGGATGGAACCATGGAAGCGGAAGTGAATCATAGGGTGAGGGTGGGGGCGAAAATTCTGGGAGCCTTGAAGAATGTGTGGAAGTCGAGAACGTTATCTCGGAAATCAAAAATGGGTATGTTTGAAGGAATAGTTGTTCCAACAATGTTATATGGTTGCTAGGCGTGGGCTATGGATAGTGTTGTGCGCAGGAGGGTGGATGTGATGTAAATGAGATGTTTGAGGACAATATGTGGTGTGAGGTGGTTTGATCGAGTAAGTAATAATACGGTAAATGAGATGTGTTGTAATTAAAAGGGTGTGGTTGAGAGAGCAGAAGAGGATATTTTGAAATTGTTTGTTCACATGGAGAGAATGAGCGAGGAAAGATTGACATTGAGAATATATGTGTCAGAGGTAGAAGGAACGAGAAGTGGGAGACCAATTTGGAGGTGGAAAGATGGAGTGATAAAGATTATGAGTGATCAGGGCCTGAACATGCAGGAGGGGGAAAGGCGTGCAAGGAATAGAGTGAATTGGAACTATGTGGTATACCGGGGTCGACGTGCTGTCAATGGATTGAACCAGGGCATGTGAAGCGTCTGGGGTAAACCATGGAAAGTTGTATGGGGCCTGGATGTGGAAAGGGATCTGCGGTTTCGTTGCATTATTACATGACAACTAGAGAGGTGGGAGAGACAACATGAGGTGGGAGAGGGATGTTATCTCATGTGTGGTGAGGTGGCGATGGGAATAAATAAAGGCCGACAGTATGAATTGCGTACATGTGTATATATGTATATGTATGTGTGGGTATATATATGTATACGTTGAGATGTAAAGGTATGTATATTTCCGTGTGTGGACGTATATGTATATACATGTGTATGTGGGTGGGTTGGGCCATTCTTTCGTCTGTTTCCTTGCGCTACATCGCAAACGTGGGATACGGCGATAAAGCTTGCTTTGCTTTGTCGCTGTCTCCCGCATTTGCGAGGTAGCGCAAGGAAACAGAGGAAAGAAATGACCCAACCACCCCCCTTACGCATGTATATACATACAAGTCCACACACAAAAATATACATACCTATACATCTCAATGTACACACATATATATATATATATATATATATATATATATATATATATATATATATATATATATATATATATATATATTCTTTTCTTTCTTTCATACTATTCGCCATTTCCCGCGTTAGCAAGGTAGCGTTAAGAACAGAGGACTGGGCCTCTGAGGGAATATCCTCACCTGGCCTCGTTCTCTGTTCCTTCTTTTGGAAAATCAAAAAAAAAATGAGAGGGGAGGATTTCCAGCCCCCCGCTCCCTCCCCTTTTAGTCGCCTTCTACGACACGCAGGGAATACGTGGGAAGTATTCTTTCTCCCCTATCCCCAGGGATAATATATATGTATGTGTCTCTGTGTGTGTATATATATATATATATATATATATATATATATATATATATATATATATATATATATATATATATATATATATATATATATATATATATACACACACACAGACACATACATATATACACATGCAAACAATTCACACTGCCTTTATTCATTTCCATCGCCACCTCGCCACACAATGGAATAAAATCCCCCTCCTCCCTCATGTGTGCGAGGTTGCGCTAGGAAAAGACATCAAAGGCCCCATTCGTTCACACTCAGTCTCGAGATGTCATGCAATAATGCCCGAAACCACAGCTCCCTTTCCACATCCAGGCCCCACACAACGTTCCATGGTTTAGCCCAGACGCTTCACATGCCCTGATGCAATCCATTGACAGCACGTCGACCCCGGTATACCACATCGATCCAATTCACTCTATTCCTTGCCCTCATTTCACCCTCCTGCATGCTCAGGACCCGATCACTCAAAATCTTTTTCACTCCATCTTTCCACCTCCGATTTGGTCTCCCACTTCTCGTCGTTCCCTCCACCTCCGACACATATATCCTCTTGGTCAATCTTTCCTCACTCATTCTCTCCATGTGCCCAAACCATTTCAAAACACCCTCTTCTGCTCTCTCAACCACACTCTTTTTATTTCCACACATCTGACTTACCCTTACATAACTTACTTGATCAAACCACCTCACACTACACATTTTCCTCAAACATCTCATTTCCAGCACATCCACCCTCCTGCGCACAACTGTATCCATAGCCCACTCCTCGCAACCATACAACATTGTTGGAACCACTATTCCTTCAAACATACCCATTTTTGCTTTCCGAGATAATGTTCTCGAATTCCAAACATTCTTCAAGGCTCCCAGGATTTTCGCCCCCTCCCCACCCGACGATTCACTTCCGCTTCCATGTTTCCATCTGCTGCCAGATCCACTCCCAGATATCTAAAACACTTTACTTCTTCCAGTTTTTCTCCATTCAAACACATCTAATTCACTTGACCCTCAACCTTACTGTACCTAATAACCTTGATCTTATTCACATTTACTCTCAACTTTCTTCTTTCACACAATTTACCAAACTCAGTCACCAGCTTCTGCAGTTTCTCACATGAATCAGCCACCAGCGCTGTATCATCAGCGAACAACAACTGACTCACTTCCCAAGCTCTCTCATCCCCAACAGACTGCATACTTGCCACTCTTTCCAAAACTCTTACATTCACCTCCCTAACAACCCAATTCATAAACAAATTAAACAACCATGGAGACATCACACACCCCTGCCGTAAACCTACATTTACTAAGAACCAATCACTTTCCTCTCTTCCTACACGTACACATGCCTTATATCCTCGATAAAAATTTTTCACTGATTCTAACAACTTGCCTCCCACACCATATATTCTTAATACCTTCTACAGAGCATCTCTATGAACTCTATCATATGCCTTCTCCAGATCCATAAATGCTACATACAAATCCATTTGCTTTTCTAAATACTTCTCACATACATTCTTCAAAGCAAACACACATCTTTTACCACTTCTGAAACCACACTGCTCTACCCCAATCTGATGCTATGTACATGCCTTCACCCTCTCAATCAATACTCTCCCATATAATTTACCAGGAATACTCAACAAACTTATACCTCTGAAATTTGAGCACTCACTCTTATCCCCTTTGCCTTTGTACAATGGCACTATGCACGCATTCCGCCAATCCTCAGGCACCTCACCATGAAGCATACATACATTGAATAACCTTACCAAGCAGTCAACAATACAGTCACCCCCTTTTCTTAATAAATTCCACTGCAATACCATCCAAACCTGCTGCCTTGCTGGCCTTCATCTTCCGCAAAGCTTTTACTACCTCTTCTCTGTTTACCAATTCATTTTCCCTAACCCTCTCACTTTGCACACCACCTCGACCAAAACACCCTCTATCTGCCACTCTATCATCACCCATATATATATATATATATATATATATATATATATATATATATATATATATATATATAAAAGGGAACACAGAAGAAGGAGTCACTCGGAGAGTGCTCATCCTCCTTGAAGGCTCATTTTGGTGTGTCTAAATGTGTGTGGATGTAAACAGGATGAGAAAAAAGGAGACATATGTAGTATGTTTGAGGAAAGGAACCTGGATGTTTTGGCTCTGATTGAAACGAAGCTCAAGGGTAAAGGGGAAGAGTGGTTTGGGAATGTCTTGGGAGTAATGTTACTGGTTAATGAGAGGACAAGAGCAAGGGAAGGAGTAGCAGTACTCCTGAAACAGGAGTGGTGGGAGTATGTGATTGAGAGTAAGAAATGTAACTCTAGATTGATATGGGTAAAAGTGAAAGTTGATGGACAGAGATGGGTGATTATTGGTGCATATGCACCTGGACAATGAGAAGAAAGATCATGAAAGGCAAGTGTTTTGGGAGCAGATGAATGAGTGTGTTAGTGGTTTTGATGCACGAGACCGGGTTATAGTGATGGGTTATTTGAATGCAAAGGTGAGTAATGTGGCAGTTGAGGGAATAATTGGTATACATGGAGTGTTCAGTGTTTTAAATGGAAATGGTGAAGAGCTTGTAGATTTGTGTGCTGAAAAAGGACTGGTGATTGGGAATACCTGGTTTAAAAAGAGAGATATACATAAGTACACGTATATAAGTACAAGCGATGGCCAGAGAGCTTTATTGCATTACGTGTTAATTGATAGGTGAGCAAAAGAGAGACTTTTGGGTGTTAATGTGCTGAGAGGTGCAACTGGAGGGATGTCTGATCATTATCTTGTGGAGGCGAAGGTGAAGATTTGTAGAGGTTTTCAGAAAAGAAGAGAGAATGTTGGGGTGAAGAGAGTGGTGAGAGTAAGTGCGCTTGGGAAGGAGACTTGTGTGAGGAAGTACCAGGAGAGACTGAGTACAGAATAGAAAAAGGTGAGAACAAAGCAGATAAGGGGAGTAGGGGAGTAATGGGATGTATTTAGGGAAGCAGTGATGGCTTGCTCAAAAGATGCTTGTGGCATGAGAAGCGTGGGAGGTGGGTTGATTAGAAAGGGTAGTGAGTGGTGGGATGAAGAAGTAAGATTATTAGTGAAAAAAAAGAGAGAGGCATTTGGACTATTTTTGCAGGGGAAAAAGGCAAATGAGTGGGATATGTATGAAAGAAAGAGGCAGGAGGTCAAGAGAAAGTTTCAAGAGGTGAAAAAGAGGGGAAATAAGAGTTAGGGTGAGAGAGTATCATTAAATTTTAGGGAGAATAAAAAGATGTTTGGAAGGAGGTAAATAAAGTGCGTAAGACAAGGGAGCAAATGGGAATTTCAATGAAGGGGGCTAATGGGGAGGTGATAACAAGTACTGGTGATGTGAGAAGGAGGTGGAGTGAGTATTTTGAAGTTTTGTTGAATGTGTTTGATGATAGAGTGGGAGATATATGGTGTTTTGATCGAGGTGGTGTGCAAAGTGAGAGGGTTAGGGAAATGATTTGGTAAACAGAGAAGAGGTGGTAAAAGCTTTGCGGAAGATGAAAGCCGGCAAGGCAGCGTGTTTGGATGGTATTGTAGTGGAATTTATAAAAAAAAAGGGGTGACTGTGTTGCTGACTGGTTGGTAAAGTTATTTAATGTATGTATGATTCATGGTGAGGTGCCTAAGGATTGGCGGAATGCTTGCATAGTATCATTGTACAAAGGCAAAGGGACAAAGGTGAGTGCTCAAATTACAGAGGTATAAGTTTGTTGAGTATTCTTGGTAAATTATATGGGAGAGTATTGATTGAGAGGGTGAAGGCATGTACAGAGCATCAGATTGGGAAGAGCAGTGTGGTTTCAGAAGTGGTAGAGGATGTGTGGATCAAGTGTTTGCTTTGAAAAATGTATGTGAGAAATACTTAGAAAAGCAAATGGATTTATATGTAGCATTTATGGATCTGGAGAAGGCATATGACAGATTTGATAGAGTTGCTCTGTGGAAGGTATTAAGAATATATGGTGTAGGAGGCAAGTTGTTAGAAGCAGTGAAAAGTTTTTATCGAGGATGTAAGGCATGTGTACGTGTAGGAAGAGAGGAAAGTGATTGGTTCTCAGTGATTGTAGGTTTGCGGCAGGGGTGTGTGATGTCTCCATGGTTGTTTAATTTGTTTATGGATGTGGTTGTTAGAGAGTTGAATGCAAGAGTTTTGGAAAGAGTGACAAGTATGCAGTCTGTTGTGGATGAGAGAGCTTGGGAAGTGAGTCACTTGTTGTTCGCTGATGATACAGCGCTGGTGGCTGATTCGTGTAAGAAACTGCAGAAGCTGGTGACTGAGTTTGGTAAAGTGTGTGAAAGAAGAAAGTTGAGAGTAAATATGAAGAACAGCAAGGTTATTAGGTACAGTAGGGTTGAGGGTCAAGTCAATTGTGAGGTAAGTTTGAATGGAGAAAACCTGGAGGAAGTGAGGTGTTTTAGATATCTGGGAGTGGATTTGGCAGCGGATGGAACCATGGAAGCGGAAGTGAATCATAGGGTGCGGGAGGGGGCCAAAGTTCTGTGAGCCTTGAGGAATGTGGGGGAGTCGAGAACATTATCTCGGAAAGCAAAAATGGGTATGTTTGAAGGGATAGTGGTTCCAGCAATGTTGTATGGTTGCGAGGCGTGGGCTATGGATAGAGTTTGCGCAGGAGGGTGGATGTGCTGGAAATGGGATTTTTGAGGACAATATGTGGTGTGAGGTGGTTTGATCGAGTAAGTGATAATAGGGTAAGAGAGAAGTGTGGTAATAAAAAGAGTGTGGTCGAGAGAGCAGAAGAGGGTGCTTTGAAATTGTTTGGTCACATGGAGAGAATGAGTGAGAAAGATTAACCAAGAGGATATATGTGTCAGAGGTGGAGGGATCCAGGAGAAGTGGGAGACCAAATTGAAGGTGGAAAGATGGAGTGAAAAAGATTTTGAGTGATCGGGGCCTGAACATGCAGGAGGGTGAAAGGCGTGCAAGGAATAGAGTGAACTGGAACGATGTGTTATACCGGGGTCGACGTGCTGTCATTGGATTGAACCAGGGCATATGAAGCGTCTGGTGTAAACCATGAAAAGTTCTGTGTGGCCTGGATGTGGAAAGGGAGCTGTGGTTTCGGTGCATTATTACATGACAGCTAGAGACTGAGTGTGAACGAATGGGGCCTTTGTTGTTTTTTTTAGCGCTACCTTGCACACATGAGGGGGTAGGGGGTTGTTACTTTATGTGTGGCGAGGTGGCGATGGAAATGAATAAAGGCAGACAGTGTGTATTACGTAGGTGTGTATATATGTATATGTCTGTGCGTTTATATATATATGTGTACGCTGAGATGTATAGGTATGTA
The DNA here is from genome assembly GCF_036320965.1 of Panulirus ornatus. Taxonomy (NCBI): domain Eukaryota; kingdom Metazoa; phylum Arthropoda; class Malacostraca; order Decapoda; family Palinuridae; genus Panulirus; species Panulirus ornatus. The sequence continues at coordinate 22,185,229 of NC_092241.1, forward strand.
CATTTGCGGTGTGGACGTGTATATATATACATGTGTATGTGGGTGGGTTGGGCCATTCTTTCGTGTGTTTCCTTGAGCTACCTCGCTAACGCGGGAGACAGCAACAAAGCAAAACAAAATATATATACATATATATATATATATATATATATATATATATATATATATATATATATATATATATATATATATATATATGAGAAGAGTGGGAGGTGGGTTGATTAGAAAGGGTAGTGAGTGGTGGGATGAAGAAGTAAGATTATTAGTGAAAGAGAAGAGAGAGGCATTTGGACGATTTTTGCAGGGAAAAAATGCAATTGAGTGGGAGATGTATAAAAGAAAGAGACAGGAGGTCAAGAGAAAGGTGCAAGAGGTGAAAAAGAACGCAAATGAGAGTTGGGGTTAGAGAGTATCATTAAATTTTTGGGAGAATAAAAAGATGTTCTGGAAGGAGGTGAATAAAGTGCGTAAGACAAGGGAGCAAATGGGAACTTCAGTGAAGGGCGCAAATGTGGAGGTGATAACAAGAAGTGGTGATGTGAGAAGGAGATGGAGTGAGTATTATGACGGTTTGTTGAATGTGTTTGATGATAGAGTGGCAGATATAGGGTGTTTTGGTCGAGGTGGTGTGCAAAGTGAGAGGGTTAGGGAAAATGAATTGGTAAACAGAGAAGAGGTAGTAAAAGCTTTGCGGAAGATGAAAGCCGGCAACGCAGCAGGTTTGGATGGTATTGCAGTGGAATTTATTAAAAAAGGGGGTGATTGTATTATTGACTGGTTGGTAAGGTTATTTAATGTATGTATGACTCATGGTGAGGTGCCTGAGGATTGGCGGAATGCGTGCATAGTGCCATTGTACAAAGGCAAAGGGGATAAGAGTGAGTGCTCAAATTACAGAGGTATAAGTTTGTTGAGTATTCCTGGTAAATTATATGGGAGGGTATTGATTAAGAGGATGAAGGCATGTACAGAGCATCAGATTGGGGAAGAGCAGTGTGGTTTCAGAAGTGGTAGAGGATGTGTGGATCAGGTGTTTGCTTTGAAGAATGTATGTGAGAAATACTTAGAAAAGCAAATGGATTTGTATGTAGCATTTATGGATCTGGAGAAGGCATATGATAGAGTTGATAGAGATGCTCTGTGGAAGGTATTAAGAGTATATGGTGTGGGAGGCAAGTTGTTAGAAGCAGTGAAAAGTTTTTATCGAGGATGTAAGGCATGTGTACGTGTAGGAAGAGAGGAAAGTGATTGGTTCTCAGTGAATGTAGGTTTGCGGCAGGGGTTTGTGATGTCTCCATGGTTGTTTAATTTGTTTATGGATAGGGTTGTTAGGGAGGTGAATGCAAGAGTTTTGGAAAGAGGGGCAAGTATGAAGTCTGTTGGGGATGAGAGAGCTTGGGAAGTGAGTAAGTTGTTGTTCGCTGATGATACAGCGCTGGTGGCTGATTCATGTGAGAAACTGCAGAAGCTGGTGACTGAGTTTGGTAAAGTGTGTGAAAGAAGAAAGTTAAGAGTAAATGTGAATAAGAGCAAGGTTATTAGGTACAGTAGGGTTGAGGGTCAAGTCAATTGGGAGGTAAGTTTGAATGGAGAAAAACTGGAGGAAGTAAAGTGTTTTAGATATATGGGAGTGGATCTGGCAGCGAATGGAACCATGGAAGCGGAAGTGGATCATAGGGTGGGGAGGGGGCGAAAATCCTGGGAGCCTTGAAGAATGTGTGGAAGTCGAGAGCATTATCTCGGAAAGCAAAAATGGGTATGTTTGAAGGAATAGTGGTTCCAACAATGTTGTATGGTTGCGAGGCGTGGGCTATGGATAGAGTTGTGCGCAGGAGGATGGATGTGCTGGAAATGAGATGTTTGAGGACAATGTGTGGTGTGAGGTGGTTTGATCGAGTAAGTAACGTAAGGGTAAGAGAGATGTGTGGAAATAAAAAGAGCGTGGTTGAGAGAGCAGAAGAGGGTGTTTTGAAATGGTTGGGGCACATGGAGAGAATGTGTGAGGAAAGATTGACCAAGAGGATATATGTGCCGGAGGTGGAGGGAACGAGGAGAAGTGGGAGACCAAATTGGAGGTGGAAAGAAGGAGTAAAAAGATTTTGTGTGATCGGAGCCTGAACAAGCAGGAGGGTGAAAGGAGGACAAGGAATAGAGTGAATTGGATCGATGTTGTATACCGGGGTTGACGTGCTGTCAGTGGGTTGAATCTGGGCATGTGAAGCGTCTGGGGTAAACCATGGAAAGCTGTGTAGGTATGCATATTTGCGTGTGTGGACGTATGTATATACATGTCTATGGGGGTGGGTTGGGCCATTTCTTTCGTCTGTTTCCTTGCGCTACCTCGCAAACGCGGGAGACAGCGACAAAGCAAGAAAAAAAGTATACATATATATATATATATATATATATATATATATATATATATATATATATATATATATATATATATATATATAGCCAAAGTCAAATACCCATTAATCAATCAGCTCCGAAGGGAGGATGAACACCTGGGTTGGGTGTGGGTCGACTACCACACCCAGTAATGTTGTCAGTGTATCGTGAAACTGAACCTATTGTGGTCGCTGCAGTCATGACCGCTACGTATTGTGGGCTGTCCAGCCTCGTTCATCTCATTTGTATTGTTTGTTGACGAAGTGATAAAAGCGATGAAAGACAAAATGACACTCTGAAGGATTTTGACAATACTTGCATCTTCTTAAGTCTTGATTGAAGATATTGCATTGCTCTCGCTAAGCAGGAACCACATAAGTAGTTAGAGATGGCTTATCATTACCGTTAAGATAATGGCATGGTAATCAAGACTAGCCAAACAGAATATTTGTTATAATCAGTGGTGACAACGGGGACACAGGGTTGATGTATGTGAACGAATTGTATCTTGAGCAGTGTGCCAATTATGTGTATTTGTGTTCATTGTTCACAAGTGATGGTTCTGTGTCCACAGATGTTCAGTTCCATGCAAGGAATAAGGTACATCACGGTTTGAAGTTTGTATATTGCGATAGAAGAAAAAAAAGAATGATGTTCCATTCATTGTGAAGCGGAGAGTGTTTGATGCGTCATTGATCCCGTTTTTATGTATGGGTTCGATTCTTGCGTGAGTGAAGATGTCATTATAACTGGACATGATAAGCAACTGTTGAGGGTGAGGAGGTAGACACTGAACCTTGTGTTAACGTTACGATGAGGCAGGTTACACGACATCCTAAGATTATGTTAGATGGAATCGACACTAAGGCTTTTCATAGAATTTGGTTTGATATCCCTGGGGATAAGGGAGGAAGAATACTTCCCACGTATTCCCTGCGTGTCGTAGAAGGCGACTAAAAGGAGAGGGAGCGGGGGGCTGGAAATCCTCCCCTTCCGTTTTTAATTTTCCAAAAGAAGGAACGGAGAAGGGGGCCAAGCGAGGATATTCCCTCTAAGGCTCAGTCCTCTATTCTTAACGCTACCTCGCTAATGCGGGAAATGGCGAATATGTATAAAAAAAAAATATATATATATATATATATATATATATATATATATATATATATATATATATATATATATATATATGGTATGTAATTTAACTTTCTAAATGTGGAAACAGAAGAAGGAGTCACGCGGGGAGTGCTCATCCTCCTCGAAGGCTCAGATTGAGGTGTCTAAGTATATGTGGATTTAACCAAGATGAGAAAAATGGAGAGATAGGCAGTATGTTTCAGGAAAGGAGCCTGGATGTTTTGGCTCTGAGTGAAACGAAGCTCAAGGGTAAAGGGGAAGAGTGGTTTGGGAATTTCTTGGCAGTAATGTCAGGGGTTAGTGAGAGGACAAGAGCAAGGGAAGGAGTAGCACTACTCCTGAAACAGGAGTGATGGGAGTATATGATAGAGTGTAAGAAAATGAACTCTAGACTGGTATGGGTAAAACTGAAAGTTGATGGAGAGAGATGGGTGATTATTGGTGGATATGCACTTGGGGATGAGAAGAAAGATCATGAGAGGCAAGTGCTTTGGGAGCAGCTGAGTGTGTGTGTTAGTAGTTTTGATGCACGAGACCGGGTTATAGTGATGGTTGATTTGAATTCAAAGGTGAGTAATGTGGCAGTTGAGGGAATAATTGGTGTAACTGGGGTGTTCATTGTTGTAAATGGAAATGGTGAAGATTAAAGAATTCTACTTCAATAACACCCAAACCCGCCTCCTTTCTGAATTTCATCTTCAGGAGAGCTTTCATTACCACTTTTCTCTTTGCCAAACCATTCTCCCTGACGCTCACTTCGCACACCATCCCGACCAAAAACACCCTATATCTGCCAATGTATCATCAAACACATTCAACAAACCTTCAAAATACTCACTCCATCTCCTCACTTCATCACTACCTGTTATTACCTCCCCACTTGCCTTCGTCACCGATGTTCCCATTTGTTTTATTGTCTTACGCGCGTTATTTTCCTCCTTCGAAAACATCTTTTTATTCTCCCTAAAATCAACTGATACCCTCTCACCCCAACTCTTATTTGCCCTTTTTTCAACCCTTGCACCTTTCTCTTGACCTTCTGCCGCTTTCTTTTATACATCTCCCAGTCATTAGCACTACTTCCCTACAAGTATCGTTCAGATGCCTCTGTTTTCTCTTTCACTAACAGCCTTACTTTTTCATCCAACCACTTATTGCCCTTTGTACTCTGCGTACCTCCCACCTTTCTCATTCCACATGCATCTTTTGCGCAAGTCATCACCACCTTCGTGAGTTCATTCCATTCCTCACTCTTTCCCTTTACGTCATTTGCTCTCACTCTTTGCCATTCTACATTCTACATTCCAGTACTTCCACACACAAGTCTCCTCTCCAAACTCACTTATTCTCACCACTCTCTTCTCCCAGCATTCTCTCTTCTTTTTTTGAAACCTATACAAATTTTCACCTTCGCCTCCAAAAGATAGTGATCAGACATCCCTCCAGCTGCCCCTTTCAGCCCATTAACATCCAAGTCTCTCTAATACACGCCTATCAATTAACATATAATCCAACAATGCCCTTTGACCATCTCTCCTGCTCACATACGTGCACTTGTGTATATGTCTCTTCTTAAACCAGATATTCCTATAAACAGGATTATAAGAAATCAATGTTATTGTCGTCTGACTTAGGCTGGGATACCGATGCTCTTGGGAGTTTGCCCCTTCTGTTGATAATGAACAAACCAAATATATACTTTGCAACAAAGTAATTCCCACACTTTGCGACATCATATGCTTGATTGTTGTAACATCAGTGTGATCAAAGATGAAACATGTCAGAAATTATAATGCATGTGTAAACGTTTCATCCATAACGACTTTCCACCCTCGGTTACTTGAGAAGTATCATTACTTTGCTTATTGCATATAGTCCTTTTCTTATCTTTTTACGTCATCCAGTTACTGTTGTTCAACTGCAGTGAACTTTATTTACCATGTAAACTGCCAAATAATTTATTGTGTTACTCAGACCATGTTAGCACTTTTCACCCTACGTAAACAGTAATGTATTTCACTCATTGAGGCCCCACAGTCCCTGGAACTTTATGCACTCCGTATACTCTTCAACGATACAGCCCTCAGGATGGGTGAGAGTGCACAATGAATTAGCAGCTCTTACGGTAATAATCAAAAACTTAGTCAGTATCAATAGCCACGAGCACTTTATGATGACATAACACAAGTTTCACCTTAAGGTGACACGTATTTCCACTAAACCAGAGTGTGACTCCCGTCAACTACAGATGGACAGTGTTAATGATACACATAGTGATCCCTATGCACAGGCGACACATAAGACAACATGGACTCACTTTCATGCACTATACAAATTTCTCAAGCCAAACCCTGTACTCTTACACTGTTTAGAGATAAACCCTGTACCTCTACATTGTATAGTGTCGAACTATGTTTTCTTTCTCGTCTGCAAAGCTTGTGTTGCCCCACACTAAAGGCATTATGACCGACGACATCCCCTACTCCCTGCTAACTGGCCCTCCAGGTTCACCTCACGTCTTCCGTCAGACTTCCATCAGAGAAATGTGGCCCCTTAGCCCTAAGCAGAAAGGCATGTCAACTTCAGACCTCTTTCCTCCAGCATAGACAACAATGCCTCAGTTCCTAATAGTTTATTCATTTCTTTGAATTCATTTTCATCTTATGTGAACGGAAAGTTCTGGAGCCGTCCAGACTCTCAGAGGAAGACACACAACACAAAGGGGAAGGGTATTCACTTGGCTCTAGAATATATGATTTGAGATACGTTGTGGCAATGTACGGTGTTTGGCAGTAGGGTGTGGTACCATACAGTGTTAGGATACAGGGTGTGATAATGTACTGGGTAGGGGTACAACGTGTGATACTATAAGGGTAGGGGACAGGGTATGATACTTTACAGGGTAGGAGTACAGGGCGTGATACTATACAGGGTAGGGGTACAGAATGTAGCACAATACAATGTAGGGGCCACTATACAGTGTAGGGGTACAGGCTTTGACACTATACAGTGTAGAGCTACAGGGTTTGACACTATAGAGTGTATGAATATATGGTGTGGCACAATACAGTGTAAGGGTATTTGGTGTGGAGGTATACAGTGCAGGAGCACAAGGTATGGCACTATACAGTGTAGGGGTACAGGGATTGACACTATGCAGTGTAAGATTACAGGGTTTGAAACTACAGAGTGTAAGCGTACATGGTGTGACACTATGACACTATACAGTGTAGGGGTACATAGTTTGACACTATACAATGTAGAGGTACAGAGTTTGACTCTATACAGTGTAACGGTACAGGGTTTGACACTATAAAGTGAAGGGAAACATAATTTGGCATCATAGTGTGTGGATGTACAGGGTTTCACACTATAAAGTGTGTGGGTACATAGTTTGACACTATACAACGTAGGGGCATAGGGCTTCACACCATACAGTACAGGGATACAGGGTTTGACACTATACAGTGTAGAGATACAGACTTTGACACTATACAGTGTTGTTGTACAGAGCTTGACACTATACAGTGTTGGGGTACGGAGTTTGGCACTATACAGTGTAGACTTACAGGGGTTGACACTTTACAGTGGTGGGTACAGGGTTTGACACTATTCAGTATAGGGGTACAGAGTTTGACACTTTATAGTGGTAGGTTACATGGTTTGACACTATACAGTGTAGTAGTACAGAGTCTGACACTTTATAGTGGTAGGGTACAGAGTTTGACATTATGCACTATAGGGGTGAAGGGTTTGAAACTAAACAGTGGATGAGTACAGAGTTTAGCACTATACAGTGTAGGGTTGAGGGTTTGACACTTTGCAGTTCATTTGTACAGGGTTTGAAACTTTACAGGGGTGTACGTTTTGGCATTATATAATGTAGAGATACAAGATTTGACATTATACAGTGTAGGGGTACAGGGTTTGATAATGTATAGTGTATAGGTACAGAGTTTGGCACTATACCGTGTATGGGTACAGGATTTAACATTTTATAGTGCAGAAGTACAGAGTTTGACAATACACAGTGTAGGGGTACAGGGTTTGACAATATTCCAGTGATGGAGTACACGCTTTGACACTATAAAGTGTAGGGGTAGAGGGTTTGACACGATGCAGTCTAGGGGAACAGTTTACGGCACTATAGTGCAGGCGTACACGGTTTGACTCTATACAGTGTAAGGGTACAGAGTTTAGCACTATACAGTGCAGGGGTACAGAGTTTGACACTATACAGTGTAGGAGTACAGAGTTTGACACTGTACAGTGTAGGGGTACAGGGTTTAACACTATACAGTGTATGCGCACAGGGTTTGACACTATTCAGTATTGAGGTACAAGGTTTGACACCATAGAATGTATGAGTAAAGACTTTGGCACTATACCGTGTACGGATACAAGATTTGACACTATACTGTGTTAAGGTACAGGGATTAACATTATACAGTTTAGGGTACAAAGTTCAACACTGTACACAGTAGCGTACAAGGTTTGACAGGATACATACAGTGTAGGGGGTAAAGTGTTTGATACTACATAGTGTAAGAGGACAGGATTTGACACTATACAGTTTATGGTTACAGGGTATGACACTATACAGTGCAGAGGTACTGGGTTTAATCCTACACAGTGTTGGGGTGCAGGATTTCATACTATACAGGATAGGGGTACAGGGTTTGAAATTATACAAGGTAGGGGTATAGAGTTTGACACTATACATGTAAGAGGACATGGTTTAACAATATACAGTATAGAGGTACAGGGCATAACAATATACAGTGTAGGGGTATAGTGTTTGGCACCATACAGTGTAGGGGTACAGGGTTGAACACTATACAGTGTTATGGTAGAAAGTTTGACACTATACAATGTAGGGGTACAGGATTTGACACTATGCAGTAAAGGAGTACATGGTTTGACACAATACAGTGTAATGGTATAGGGTTTGACATTATACAGTGTTGGGTACAGTGTAGAGGTAGAGGCTTTGACACTACTCATTGTAGAGGTACAGGATTTACGTCAGTGTTAGGTAAAACGATGGAAAGTTACCGTCAGACGTAGCGAATCCTAAGATTAGATACTTTCAAAATTCGTTTAGACAAATCTTTTATGAATTCAGATATGATCTGAGAAAAACGCTAGAAATAAACTGTATAAACAGAAACTGGGACGCTGGAAGACTAATGTGCGGCAGCGGGTAGTCGGTGATAGTTTAAGTTAGAGCTGAGCGGAATCACGTTTTCTTAAGTTAGAATCCTTTTTTTCCCACCAGGCAACCCAGTCTTGAGCCAATCTCTTGTTGCCTGTCTCTCTCGTCTAAAGTCACGTCTGATGTGTTTCCCATGTTCATCAGGACACCAGCTGACAAGACATCTCTGGTGTGTTTTTCATCATGTTATCTTTGACACTACCTTACAACACAAGACGTCTCCGTTCTGTTTTTCATCATGTTAGTGAGGACACCAGTTGACATTACAATACTTCTATAGAGCGTTTCTCTTAAGAGTGAGGACACCAGCATACAACACAAGACGTGGCAAGTGTGTTTCTCATGTTAGGAAGGACACAAACTGATAGTACAAGACGTCTCTGTTGTGTTTTTCATGATGTTGGCTATGTCACCAACTGTTGTGTTTCTTATGTTAGGGAGAACATTAACTGACAACACTAGAGGTGTCTAGTGTGTCTTATGTTGGTGAGTGAATTCGCCAGTTGACAATAGAACACGTCTATGGCGTCTTTCTAATCAAGTTGCCCCTGAATGAAGAGGAAAGAATGCCAAGACAGTCTAATAGGACTTGTGCCATTTGATGCAATAAGATTTCAAACAATATATTACACCTCAGATATCTAAGGCAGTATTGACATGTGATTCAAACGAAGTGTTTAAGGTTACGATGGCATACTCGAATGCAACTAAGTGTAAGCACAATACGCCAGAAACAAGACTTTAGCTAGCTAGGGAGATATGAAAGGAGACATGAGCATGACAAGTGAGTCACACCAGAAGGCCTGGTAAAGTGGCCCACAAACGCTACAACTGCATCTATAACTTTCGTTCTTGTCCAGACGAATGAGCTTCTCTAACTTTTATTGATAGAATTATTACAAATTAGCTTTAATGAAAGATGTATCGTACATTCTGTGCTGCTGGGGCGACACATATCCATGCATGTACAGAATAGTTATTTCGTTGTTGATTAATCGCGCATTTGAGAAATGACCAAACCCAGTAAACACTCTCATTTATCTAGCTTAGACTTCACTTGTAACCAGTGACCTTTACCACAGCTGTAGGTGATGACCTTTACTGTAACTCAGTTGAAGCTGCTAGCCTCTACCACAGCTGTTAGTAATGACTAATGTACCTCAGCTGTAGTTGGTTACCACAATGTACGATGTGACCTCTATCGTAACTCACATGAAGCTGGTGGCCTTTACCACAGCTGTGCATGATGACTTCTCCTATACCTCAGCTGTAGGTGATGTCTACTGTACCTGAGCTGTAGCTGATGATCTGTACCACAGCTGTAGGAGACGATGTCTAATGTACCTCAGTTATAATAATAATGATAAAAAACAATAATGATGATAATAATAATGATAATGATAATGATAATGATTTTTTTTTTTTTTTTTTTTTTTTTTTTATACTTTGTCGCTGTCTCCCGCGTTTGCGAGGTAGCGCAAGGAAACAGACGAAAGAAATGGCCCCCCCCCCCCCATACACATGTACATACACACGTCCACACACGCAAATATACATACCTACACAGCTTTCCATGGTTTACCCCAGACGCTTCACATGCCTTGATTCAATCCACTGACAGCACGTCAAACCCTGTATACCACATCGCTCCAATTCACTCTATTCCTTGCCCTCCTTTCACCCTCCTGCATGTTCAGGCCCCGATCACACAAAATCTTTTTCACTCCATCTTTCCACCTCCAATTTGGTCTCCCTCTTCTCCTAGTTCCCTCCACCTCCGACACATATATCCTCTTGGTCAATCTTTCCTCACTCATTCTCTCCATGTGCCCAAACCATTTCAAAACACCCTCTTCTGCTCTCTCAACCACGCTCTTTTTATTTCCACACATCTCTCTTACCCTTACGTTACTTACTCGATCAAACCACCTTCACACCACACACTGTCCTCAAAAATCTCATTTCCAGCACATCCACCCTCCTGCGCACAACTCTATCCATAGCCCACGCCTCGCAACCATACAACATTGTTGGAACCACTATTCCTTCAAACATACCCATTTTTGCTTTCCGAGATAATGTTCTCGACTTCCACACATTCTTCAAGGCTCCCAGGATTTTCGCCCCCTCCCCCACCCTATGATCCACTTCCGCTTCCATGGTTCCATCCGCTGCCATATCCACTCCCACATATCTAAAACACTTTACTTCCTCCAGTTTTTCTCCATTCAAAGTTACCTCCCAATTGACTTGACCCTCAACCCTACTGTACCTAATAACCTTGCTCTTATTCACATTTACTCTTAACTTTCTTCTTTCACACACTTTACAAAACTCAGTCACCAGCTTCTGCAGTTTCCCACATGAATCAGCCACCAGCGCTGTATTTTCAGCGAACAACAACTGACTCACTTCCCAAGCTCTCTCACCCACAACAGACTTCATGCTTGCCCCTTTCCAAAACTCTTGCATTCACCTTCCTAACAACCCCATCCATAAACAAATTAAACAACCATGGAGACATCACACACCCCTGCCGCAAACCCACATTCACTGAGAACCAATCACTTTCCTCTCTTCCTACACGTTCACATGCCTTACATCATCGATAAAAACTTTTCACTGATTCTAACAACTTGCCTCCCACACCATATATTCTTAATACCTTCCACAGAGCATCTCTATCAACTCTATCATATGCCTTCTCCAGATCCGTAAATGCTACATACAAATCCATTTGCTTTTCTAAGTATTTTTCACATACATTCTTCAAAGCAAACACCTGATCCACACATCCTCTACCACTTCTGAAACCACACTGCTCTTCCCCAATCTGATGCTCTGTACATGCCTTCACCCTCTCACTCAATACCCTCCCATATAATTTACCAGGAATACTCAACAACTTATATCTCTGAAATTTGAGCACTCACTCTTATCCCCTTTGCCTTTGTACAATGGCACTATGCACGCATTCCGCCAATCCTCAGGCACCTCACCATGAGTCATACATACACTTACACTAATAATAATAATAATGATAATAATAATAATAATAATAATAATAATAATAATGATACTAATAATACAGTAACAAAATCTTGCTTTGTTTCATTATCTCGTGACTGCATGAGGGAAGCGCTACAGGGCTGCTTCAGTTGCCATAAATCGCAGGAAGTTTTAAGTATTTGAGTCGCGTTGTTCCTTTATTTTTCATATGTTAAAATTGTATGTAGGAACTTCGTTTATGCTATCTTTTAACTATTGTCATCGTTACTTCTGGGAGAAACGCAGTATTATACTCCGGAGCACTTCGTCTTGTTTAAATACGGAAATGACGTGAAAAAAAAGTGTACAAAACTTTTGAGTTCCACACAGTGGGTGGGGTGGTTGGGTTTTAGAAAGAGGGAAATACTGGATTAGAAATATATAAACTGACGCAACACCGTCCTACCTTAACCTGACGTAACTCGAAACGTAACCAATCCAAGCCTAACTTAACCGTAACATGACGAAGCCTAACGACCCAAAACAAGACCAAACACAAT
>NC_092241.1:22202516-22212516 GCF_036320965.1 Panulirus ornatus
GATATGGGGTAAACCTTGGAATGGTCTCTGGGTCCTTTGTGTGGATAGGGAGCTGTGGTTTCAGTGCATTAAACATGGCAGCTAGAGACTGAGTGTGAATGACGCTTCCTCGCTGTAGCGAGGGGTAATGATGCTGTTTCCTGTGGGACGGGGAAGCGACAGGAATGGATGAAGGCAAGCAAAAGTAAACATGAATATGTACATGTGTATATAGGTATATGTATATGATATGTACATATATGTATGCATATATTGATATTATATGTGCGTAAATTGGCGTTAATGTATATAATGTGTATATGAGTGGATGGACAATTCTTCGTCTGCTTCTTGGCGCTACCTCGCTGACGCGGGGAACAGCTATCATGAATGATAAATAGATGTAATCATATTAATGATAATGATGATAATAATAATGATAATGATGATATTAATAATAATAATAATAATAATAATAATAATAATAATAATAATAATAATAATAATAATGATAATAATAATGATATTGATAATAATAGTAATAATAATAATAATAATAATAATAACAATAATAATAATAATAATAATAATAATAATAATAATAATAATAATAATTATAATAATAATAGTAATAATAATGATAATGACGATAATAATAATAATAATAATAATAATAATAATAATAATAATAATAATAATAATAATAATAATAATAATGATAATAATAATAATAATAATAATAATAATAATAATAATAATAATAATGATAATAGTAATGATAATGATAATAATAGTAAAAATGATAATGCTTATTATAATAATGATAATGATTATTATAATAATGATAATAATGATAGTAACAATAATGATAATAATCATAGTAATAACAATAATAATGATAATAATAGTAATAATAATAATAATAATAATAATAATAATAATAATAATAATAATAATAATAATAATAATGATAATAATCACAATGATAATAGTAATAATAATGATATTAATGATAATAATAATAATAATAATAATAATAATAATAATAATAGTAATAATAATCGTTTTTTATATTATATTTTGTCTCTGTCTCCAACGTTAGCAAGGTAGCGCAAGGAAACAGACGAAAGAATGGCCCAACCCACCCACATACACATGTATATACATAAACATCCACACACGCACATGTACATAACTATATATTTCAATGTATACCTACATATACATACACAGACATATACATATATACACATGTACATATTCATACATGCTGCCTTCATCCATTCTTGCCGCCACCCCACCACACATGAAATAGCACCCCTTCCCCCGTGTGCGCGCGAGGTAGCGCTAGGAAAAGACAACAAAGGCCCCATTCGTTTACGTTCAGTCCCTAGGTGTCATGTGTAATGAACCGAAAGCACATCTCCCTTTCCACATCAGGCCCCACAAAACTTTCCATGGTTTACCCTAGACGCTTCACATGCCCTGGTTCAATCCATTGACAGCACGTCGACCCCAGTATACCACATAGTTCCAATAGTAATAATGTTTATGATAATAATGATATTGATTATGTTAATCAATAATAGCAATAATAATAATGATAATATTAATAATGTTAATGATAATACTGATAATGATAATGATAATACTAATGATGTTAATGATAATATTGATAATAATTATAATTAGTAATGATGATGAAGATGATGATGAAAATGATAATAATGATAATGATGATAATGTTAATGATAATACTGATAATATGATAACAATAGTAATAATAATAATATGATAATAATATAATGATAATATAATAATAATTAAAAATAAATAAAAATAAAAAAAATAAAAATTTTAAAGATAATTTATTAAATTTAATAATTATAAAAATTTAAAAAATAATTAAAAGATAATTAAAAAATTTTTAAAAAAAAATTTTAAAAATGGTAAAAATAATTAAAAATAAAAATTTAAAAATAAAAATTTAAAAATAATTAATTAAAAATTAAAAATTTTTATAAAAATGATGGAAAAATAAAAATAAAGATAATTAAAAAAATGATAATAAATAATTAAAAAATGTTAAAAATAATGATTAAAAAAATTAAAAAGAAAAATTAATAATGTTAAAAATAATTAAAAAAATAATTTAAATTTATAAGGGGAAAGAAAATTTAAAAATAATTGAAAAATAATTAAAATAATTAATAAAAATTAAAATTTAAAGTAAAGATTTTTATAAAAATGTTAAAGATATTTTAATAATGTAAAGATAAATTATTAAAAATTAAAATAATGTATTTATAATGGGTTTTTTTTTTAATTTTAAAAAAAGGGGAAAAAGGGAAAGGGGAGGTATTTAAATTTTTTTAAGTTGTAATGGGGAAAAAATGTTGAAAAAAAAGTTTTAAAAATTATTAAAAATGGGTTTTAAAGATAAAATTGTTAAGGGTAATTTATGTAAAATTTAAAGATAAAAAATGATAATGATTTTTTAATAAGATTATTATAAAAATTGTTTGAAAAAAATTTAAAGATAATGATGATAAAAATTAAAGATAAAGATATAATGGGGTTTAAAATTAAAATTTTAAATAATGTTAAAATTTATAAAAATTTTATAGAATTGATAAAAATATTAGGGTAATAAAGATATTAAGATAATTAATAAAAATTAAAAGTTTTAATTAAAAATATAAAGGGGGTTAAAGAAATTTGGGTAAAAATAAAAATTAAAAAATATAATTAAAAGTTAATAATGGTTTATGTTTAAAGTTAAAGATAATTTATAAAAATGTAAATTAAAAATGGTTAAAGATAATTTTTTTTAATGATAAAAGTAATAAAATTTATTAAAAATAAAAAGGGTAAAGATTTTTTTTTTTTTTTTTTTTTTTTTTTTTTTTTTTTTTTTTTTTTAAATTTTGAAAGGGGGAAAATGAGGAATTTTAAGGGATTTGAAGTTTTGTAAAGGGGAAATTTATATAAAGGAAAAAATAATAAAAATAATTGATAAAATTATTAAAGATAATTAAATGAATAATTTAAAGATAATTTAAAGATAATGATATAATTTAAAGATAATGTTATTAATTAAAGTTAAAGATAAAATTTAAAGATAATTTGGTAAAAGTTTTTGATAATTAAAGATAATTTATTTAAAAATTTATTAAAAAAATTAAAGATAATGGGTTTAAGATAATAAAAATGTTAAATGTTAAAGATAAATGTAAAGATAAAGGGTGAAAATTTAAAAATAATTAAAAATTAATTAAAAATAATGTAAATTAAAAATTTAAAGATAATTTTGATAATGTAAAATAATTAAAAATTATTTAAAGATAATTAAAAAAAATTTTTTTAAAGTAAAGATTAATTAATGAAAAAATTTGAGGGTAATTTAAAAAATAATTTGATGATAATTAAAGAAAATAATGATTTTAAAGTTATTTATTAATTAGAAAAATGGTTAAAGATAATTTTATGATAATTTAATTATAATATTATTATAATTAAAAGATAATTTGATGATAATGGGGGAAAGATAAATTTAATAATGGGAAAGATTAAAAAGATAAAATTTAAAAATTTTTAAAATAAATTGTAATAATTTATGATAATTTAAAGATAAAAATTGTAAAAATATAATGATGATAATGTTTTTTATAATTGAAAAATGGTAAAATAAATTAAAAATGTTAAGAAATATTTTAATGAAATGGATTAAAAAAATAATAATGGTAATGATAATTTAATAATGTTTAAAATAATATATAATGTTAAAGATAATTATGATAAAGTTTAAAGATAATTTTATAATTAATGATAATGTTTTAAAAGTTAATTTTTGTAAAAATTTATTTTAATAATGTTAAAGATAATTTAAAGATAATTAAAAAATAATGGTAAAAATAATGTAATTAAAAATTTATAAAAATTTTAAAAATTTATTAAAAATGGGGGAAAGATTTAAAATTTTAAAAATTTATGATAATGGTAAAAATAAAATTTTTTAAAAATAAAGTAAAGATAAAAAATTTAAAAATATTAAAGATAATGATAAAATTTAAAAAGTTAAAGATAAAATTTTTATAATTTGATATAAAATTTTTTTAAATTTTTTTATATTTAAAGATAATTATAGTAAAAAAATTTTTGATTTAAAGATGATAATTTAAAGATAATTTAAAGATAATTTATGATAATGTAAAGATAATTATGATAATTTGGGTAATGTGATAATGTTAAAGATAAATTAAAGATAATTGAAAGATAATGATAAAATAATTTAAGATAATTTAAAAATAATGTTAAAAATAATGATGATAATTGATAATTATGATAATTTAGATAAATTTTATAAAAATGTAAAGATAATTATGTAATTAATAAAGTAAAGATAATTGTTAAAGATAAATGTAAAGATAATGTGAAAAGATAATGTGATAAAAATAAAAATGATAAGGTAAAATTTAAATTCTTTTGTATACTTTTCTTGATTCATCATCTTTCCTCATATTTATTTTTCGTACTCTTAACATTTTCTTCATATCCCACACTTCTGTTGGTTGTTTGTAGTTAACTGTGAGGGACTCTCCCCGGTTCACCGTCAGGTTGGGCAAAATCACTGTTTACTAAGACGTTACGTGAAACCTCACCAGTGATGCTACACCTGCTCTCACCTGGCTGAGAAGTGGTTCTTTGGTGTGAGACTGACCGGGAGTTTATACACTCGAGTTTGGCACATGGAATTCTTCGCTGAAAATCAGACTGATTTTTTTCTTAATCATGAGAACGAGTCGGTGTTGCGGGAATGCGACTGCTCGTGGTTACACAGTGATCGTAAGGTTATCTTCGACAAGGCTGCATCATCGTCAGGTGACGAAAAGGAGGAACTTTTCCCACCTAAAAAGTCTTTATTGTCCGCAGCGTTTCTATTGCCCTCCTGCTGCTGGAGTCCAGCCTCAGAGGTGTAGGTTGCCCATGAAAGGTGTCCTGGAGCTCCATACGTAATCATCAACCAACCTACAGTATATTCTGCTCTCTCAAACGAGACCAAATTCTCACTGAGGAGAAATTACCGAAACTAGATCACGTGGCTGTACTTATCCTCTAAATAAGAAATTTCGTAAATTTGATAAGAGTAAAATGTAGGTCCTGATTCGCAATACCTGACTCTTCTTCATTACATAAGTTATCATATTAATGAAAGCAATAAAAAAGAAGGGCATTGTCTTTGATCCGTTCGTTTTCTTAACGAAATTGGATGATGAGTTAATCAATATATAACAAATATCATGTGACGGAAGAGTCCGACTGCAGGAAACTACTTCGGCCTCTTTGTCTAACTTTGCCACTTGAAGTTTGGTAAAAACCGAGGATGAAACAGAATTAAGGAGAAAGAGACTTTATTTCATGATTTGCTGTTGGTGTGAAGCAATGTGCACAGATATATAGCGACAGCCACATTGTATAAAGACTCTGTTAATCTGTTTTCCTTTTGTATATTTGATCCAGGTTGTGTCTTCCCTCTGTGGTCTGTAGATCGAACATTGTCTTTAATAAAGGTAAAGAAGACGTGCGTTAAGCTCCTGAGAGAATCGCTACATTACGTTATCTACCAGCGTTGGTACACTTACTGGCTTTGCCTAGTGAATGACCACCTTTCACTTGTAATGTCAAATCATCAGTTACAGATCCGCAAGCTTCATAATGTGTTTTAACTGGGTTGTGCAATGGATAGTACGGGGACGTAGGGTGCCCATTAGACACTCCTGACGTTGTCTGCTGTTTCATACATGTTCACTTTTATTATATGTTAGGTCATTGGTGTATTTTTTCTCATACTGTTTAGCTACCAACACTTAATGGTTTCCATAAAAACCTACTAAAATCAACTGGCACTGATGGTAGGAGTCCCCAGAACTAGCTCCCCACACGGCCACATCACCACAGGAACGACAAACAAACTTCCCATCACCAGTTATTTTCCAGTGGACGCTGTTGCCATCTTATCTCGCGCAACACAGCCGCCTGGGTCGTCAGGTGGATTTCCATTAAGATATCGTCAGACATTTGTGAGGCGCTGTAGCAGAGAGAAGGGACGAGAGAGCCGAAATATGTGATCCTTGTGTGGTGTTATTACCTCTGGGAGGAGGCTAACACACCCTGACGGTGCAACGGGAGGAGCAGAGAGTCGAGGGACATGGTGTGGTGTTGTTACCTCTGGGAGGAGGCTAACACACCCTGACGGTGCAACGGGAGGAGCAGAGAGTCGAGGGACATGGCGTGGTGTTGTTACCTCTCGGAGGTGACTAACACATCCTGATGGTGCTACTTGAGGAACAGAGAGAGGAGAGACATGGTGCGGTGTTATTACCTCCGGGAGGCTAACACGTCCTGATGGTGAATGGGAGGAGCAGAGAGAGGAGGGACATGGTGCAGTGTTATTACGTACAGGAGAAGGGTAACATCCTGGTGGTGCAACGGTAGGAGCAGAGAGAGGAGGGATATAGTGCGGTGTTTTACAGTCAAATGAAGATATAGTTAAACATAAGGGATAAAGAACCAGATTTATGCTACAAAACAGAAAACAGTACCGTAATACCAGAGGATGCATTGTCCTCTATTTATATATGCAATGGATCATTCCAGTAACGGTAGAAGACTAAAGAGCAAAAGATATGAATAATCAAAAGTAAAGGTTCATGTTTTTTTTTTTTTCAATTACAGCAAGGTGTTTAGCGTCTCAATATCATCCTTAACTCCGTTCCCGTCTTAAAGGATTAGTTCAGGTGCAAAAATCATTCCAGTTCGCTCACACTCACCCTATTTAACATGTTCAGTGTCCGAAGACGAAATATGTGTTTCCACATTAATAACAATATTAATTGATTTTTCACTCAGCATAATACTCCAATGCGTTAGGTTAGACTAACGCTTTAATTTATATCTTTCATACTATTCGCCATTTCCCTTGTGTGCATTAGGCTATGGTTTAAGTTTTGAGTGCTGTAACTTTACAGCAGGGAAGCCAGCTGTGTTGATGTCACAAATTCTTTTTGTAATTTAGAGAAATACAGTAATTTTAGTAATGATGAAATTAATATCTGTAAGGGTTTAGTGTATGCCGGTTTGTCAAAACCAGTGGAACCTAATTGCCCTAAAAGATTTATAACAGCTAGTACCACCTTAAAAAAAGACAAGGATATACATATTGCTAAAGCAGATAAGGCTAACACTGTTGTGATTTTAGACAAAAGTAACTATTCATCTAAAATGAATGATCTTTTATATAATAACACAACATATTCTAAACTTAGTAAAAATCCCTTAGAAACAGGTGATTCCTATTTCAATAGAGATATGAAGTTGTTGTTGAAAAGTAATAGTTCTCTTATCAAAAGTTTTTCATATTTGTCTTCTTCATTGCCATATATGTATGGACTTATCAAAACACATAAACAAAATTTTCCAGCAAGACCTATAGTGAGTTCAGTAGGCTGCATCACATATGAATTGTCAAAATGGTTAGTTTCTTTATGAAGCCCTTTAGTGGGTAAGGTATCAAATTCTAATATCATGAACAATATAGATTTAGTCAACATGCTAAACGATATCAATGTTAATTTTGCTTTCAAACTAGTTACCTTGAGGTTTCCCCACAGTTGATGACCTTTTAGAAAATTAGTTTGACGTCTTGGATGATATTCACTCGCCTGTTTCAAAGTCCGTTTTCACTGAACTGTTAAAAATGTGTATAAAAGCCTGTGTATTTCAATTCAATGGAGATGATTTTGCTCAAAAATTTGTTATGGCAATGGGAAACCCTCTTTCACCTTTACTTGGGAATCTTTATATGAAATTTTTTGAAACATAATTACTTCAGGATATCTTACCTTCTAATGCAATTTGGTTTAGGTATGTAGATGATGTTCTTTGTGTTTGGCCAACAAATGAATATTTACAAATATTTCTCCCCTTACTTAACAATTCAGTTCCTCTCATCAAATTTACTGTAGAAAATGAAAATAATGGTATGTTACCATTTTTAGATTACATGATCCATAGGCAAGGAAACAAGTTCAAGTTTAGCATATACAAAAAACCTACGAAAGTATGCTCATATATCCATTATCACTCATCTCAACATGACAGAGTTGAATTATCATCATTCCAATCTTTCTTAGGGCATTACGTATTTGGAGTCCAGAGTTTATTGATGATGAGTTTGAGAAGATATATTCTATTGGATCAATTTTAAAGTACTCTAGATCTTTCATTGATAAATCCCGTAAGTTAGCAAAGATATCATTTTATAGAGTTGATCCCAAACCTCCCATTGACACCAAGAATCTTTTAGTTCTCCCTTTAATAAAAATTTCACTTACTTCCCATGTTGCTTGAATCCTTATTGTAAATGTTGCCTTCGCAACAATAATACTATAAAGAATATCTTTATCAGGAATTCACCAGGAAATTCTCTTGGATGCATCTATAAAGTGCCATATGGAAATTGTGATGAATTTTATGTTGGTCAGACTGATAAGGATCTTTCTGTTAGACTTAAGCAGCATAGATATAGAATAAAAACGGGAAAAGAATCAAACGCCTTGTTTAATCACGTTAAAAACTATGATCATTGTATTGACTGGAGGAATGCCATGTCAGTTATTAACTCTAACTCTATTACCACGATAAATATCATTGAATCTTCTATAATTAAATGCACAAAGAATTATAATCTTAATATTAGTGATGGTCTATAAAAATTAGATAACTTTATTATTGAAAAAATTTGTAAAATGATAGTTTTATGAACGCTCGTTGTATGTCTTGGACAATCGCATGTTTACAAATGGATCATACCTTCGTCTCTTCGATGAATATGAACTGACTTATATTTCTCTCTTGCGTCTCCCTTGATGATGTGATTATTACACGAAAGTGCAAAGGGAACTTATCGTGTTTCACAGGAATATATATATATATATATATATATATATATATATATATATATATATATATATATATATATATATATATATATATATATATATATATATATATCACTCCATCTTTCCAACTCCAATTTAGTCTCCCATTTCTCCTCGTTCCTCCACCTCTCACACATATATCCTCTTGGTCAATCTTTCCTCACTCACTCTCTCCATGTGACCAAACCATTTCAAAACACCCTCTTCTGCTATATCAGCCACACTCTTTTTATTACCACACATCTCTCTTACCCTTACATTACTTACTCGATCAAACCACCTCACACCACATATTGTCCTCAAACATCTCTTTTCCAGCACATCCACCCTCCTCCGCACAACTCTAGCCATAGCCCACGCCTCGCAACCATACAATATTGTTGGAACCACTGTTCCTTCAAACATACCCATTTTCGATTTCCGAGATAATGTTCTCGATTACCACACAGTCTACAACGCTCACAGAACTTTCGCCCCCTGCCCCAACTTATGATTCACTTCCACTTCCATGGTTCCATCCGCTGCCAAATCCATTTCCAGATATCTAGAACACTTCACTTCCTCCAGTTTTTCTCCGTTCAAACTTATCTCCCAATTGACATGTCCCTCAACCCTATTGTACCTTATAACCTTGCTCTTATTCACATTTACTCTTAACTTTCTTCTTTCACACACTTTACCAAACTCAGTGACCAGCTTCTACAGTTTCTCACATGAATCAGCCACCAGCGCTGTATCATCAGCGAACAACAACTGACTCACTTCCCAAGCTCTCTCATCCACAACAGCCTTCATACTTGCTCCTCTTTCCAAAACTCTTGCATTCACCTCCCTAACAACCCCATCCATAAACAAATTAAACAACTATGGAGACATCACACACACCTGCCGCAAAACTACATTCACTGAGAACCAATCACTTTCCTCTCTTCCTACACGTACACATGCCTTACATCCTCGATAAAAAACTTTTCACTGCTTCTAACAACCTGCCTCCCACACCATATATTCTTAATACCTTC
>NC_092241.1:22217516-22362516 GCF_036320965.1 Panulirus ornatus
TCTGTTTACCAAATCATTTTCCCTAACCCTCTCACTTTGCACACCACCTCGACCAAAACACCCTATATCTGCCACTCTATCATGAAACACATTCAACAAACCTTCAAAATACTCACTCCATCTCCTTCTCACATCACCACTACTTGTTATCACCTCCCCATTTGCGCCCTTCACTGAAGTTCCCATTTGCTCCCTTGTCTTACACACTTTATTTACCTCCTTCCAGAACATCTTTTTATTCTCCCTAAAATTTAAAGATACTCTCTCACCCCAACTCTCATTTGCCCTTTTTTTTCACCTCTTGCACCTTTCTCTTGACCTCCTGTCTCTTTCTTTTATACATATCCCACTCAATTGCATTTTTTCCCTGCAAAAATCGTCCAAATGCCTCTCTCTTCTCTTTCACTAATACTCTCACTTCTTCATCCCACCACTCACTACCCTTTCTAATCAACCCACCTCCCACTCTTTTCATGCCCCCCCCCCAAAAAAAAAAAAGAAAAAAAAAAAATGTAGCTTAGACATTGAAGCTTATTGATACGGTGGTTAAATTGATGTGAGCTGCTATTTACGGTTGTGTAAATAAATTATACATTTCCTATTTTCCATAGCCAGAGGTTGAACCATTATGCGACATTCATTTTTTTTCATTCATTTCAAGCTAGAAGTTTCAGTTTTCTAAATTGTTTCTTACATTTTTCATATGTATATATATGTATGTGTGTGTGTGTGTATATGTGCGTATGTATGTGTATGTGTGTGTATGTGTATATGTATATATATATGTATATTATCCCTGGGGATAGGGGTGAAAGAATACTTCCCACGTATTCCTCGCGTGTCGTAGAAAGCGACTAGAGGGGACGGGAGCGGGGGGCCAGAAATCCTCCCCTCCTTGTATTAACTTTCTAAAATGGGAAACAGAAGAAGGAGTCACGCGGGGAGTGCTCATCCTCCTCGAAGGCTCAGAGTGGGGTGCCTAAATGTGTGTGGATGTAACCAAGATGTGAAAAAAGGAGAGATAGGTAGTATGTTTGAGGAAAGGAACCTGGATGTTCTGGCTCTGAGTGAAACGAAGCTCAAGGGTAAAGGGGAAGAGTGGTTTGGGAATGTCTGGGGAGTAAAGTCAGGGGTTAGTGAGAGGACAAGAGCAAGGGAAGGAGTAGCAATACTCCTGAAACAGGAGTTGTGGGAGTATGTGATAGAGTGTAAGAAAGTAAATTCTCGATTAATATGGGTAAAACTGAAAGTTGATGGAGAGAGGTGGGTGATTATTGGTGCATATGCACCTGGGCATGAGAAGAAAGATCAAGAGAGGCAAGTGTTTTGGGAGCAGCTGAATGAGTGTGTTAGTGGTTTTGATGCACGAGACCGGGTTATAGTGATGGGTGATTTGAATGCAAAGGTGAGTAATGTGGCAGTTGAGGGAATAATTGGTATACATGGGGTGTTCAGTGTTGTAAATGGAAATGGTGAAGAGCTTGTAGATTTATGTGCTGAAAAAGGACTGATGATTGGGAATACCTAGTTTAAAAAGCGAGATATACATAAGTATACTTATGTAAGTAGGAGAGATGGCCAGAGAGCGTTATTGGATTACGTGTTAATTGACAGGCGCGCGAAAGAGAGACTTTTGGATGTTAATGTGCTGAGAGGTGCAACTGGAGGGATGTCTGATCATTATCTTGTGGAGGCTAAGGTGAAGATTTGTATGGGTTTTCAGAAAAGAAGAGTGAATGTTGGGGTGAAGAGGGTGGTGAGAGTAAGTGAGCTTGAGAAGGAGACATGTGTGAGGAAGTAACAGGAGAGACTGAGTACAGAATGGAAAAAGGTGAGAACAATGGAAGTAAGGGGAGTGGGGGAGGAATGGGATGTATTTAGGGAATCAGTGATGGATTGCGCAAAAGATATATATATATATATATATTTTTTTTTTTATACTATTCGCCATTTCCCGCATTAGCGAAGTAGCGTTAAGAACAGAGGACTGAGCCTTTGAGGGAATATCCTCACCTGGCCCCCCCTTCTCTGTTCCTTCTTTTGGAAAATTAAGAAAAAAAGGAGAGGGAAGGATTTCCAGCCCCCCGCTCCCTTCCCTTTTAGTCGCCTTCTACGACATGCAGGGAATACGTGGGAACTATTCTTTCTCCCCATCCCCAGGGATAACTATATATTTATTTATTTATTTATTTATGTTGCTTTGTCGCTGTCTCGCGCGTTTGCGAAGTAGCGCAAGGAAACAAACGAAAGAAATGACCCAACCCAACCACATACACAAGTATATACATACACGTCCACACACGCAAATATACATACCCATACATCTCAATTTACACATATATATATACATACACAGACAAATACATATATACACATGTACACAATTCACACCGTCTGCCTTTATTCATTCCTATCGCCACCTCGCCACACATGGAATAACATCCCCCTCCTCCCTCATGTGTGCGAGGTAGCGCTAAGAAAAGACAACAAAGGCACCATTCGTTCACACTCAGTCTCTAGCTGTCATGTAATAATGCCCGAAACCATAGCTCCCTTTCCACATCCAGGCCCCACAGAACTTTCCTTTGTTTACCCAAGACGCTTCACATGCCCTGATTCAATCCATTGACTGCACATCGAACCCGGTATACCACATCAATCCAATTCACTCTATTCCTTGCCCGCCTTTCACCCTCCTGCATGTTCAGGCCCCGATCACTCAAAATCTTTCTCACTCCATCTTTCCACCTCCAATTTGGTCTCCAACTTCTCCTCATTCCCTCCACCTACAGCACCTTCCAGCACATCTACCACCTTCGCACAACTCTATCCACAGCGCACGCCTCGCAACGATACAACATTGTTGGAACCACTATTCCTTCAGACATAGCCATTTTTGCTTTCAGAGATAATGTTCTCGACTTCCAAACATTCTTCAAGGCTCCCAGGATTTTCGCCCCCTCCCCCACCCTATGATTCACTTCCGCTTCCATGGTTCCATCCGCTGCCAGATCCACTGCCAGATATCTAAAACACTTTACTTCCTCCAGTTTTTCTCCATTCAAACTTACCTTCCAATTGACTTGACCCTCAATCCTACTGTACCTAAGAACCTTGCTCTTATTCACATTTACTCTTAACTTTCTTCTTTCACACACTTTACCAAACTCAGTCACCAGCTTCTGCAGTTTCTCACATGAATCAGCCACCAGCGCTTTATCATCAGCGAACAACAACTGACTCACTTCCCAAGCTCTCTCATAAACAACAGACTTCATATTTGCCCCTCTTTCCAAAACTCTTGCATTCACCTCCCTAACAACCCCATCCATAAACAAATTACACAACCATGGAGACATCACACACCCCTGCCGCAAACCTACATTCACTGAGAACTAATCACTTTCCTCTCTTCCTACACGTACACATGCCTTACATCCTCGATAAAAACTTTTCACTGATTCTAACAACTTGCCTCCCACACCATATATTCTTAGTACCTTCCACAGAGCATCTCTATCAACTCTATCATATGCCTTCTCTAGATCCATAAATGCTACATACAAATCCATTTGCTTTTCTATGTATTTCTCACATACATTCTTCAAAACAAACACCTGATCCACACATCCTCTACCACTTCTGAAACCACACTGCTCTTCTCCAATCTGATGCTCTGTACATGCCTTCACCCTCTCAATCAATACCCTCCCAGATAATTTCCCATGAATACTCAACAAACTTATACCTCTGTAATTTGAGCACTCACTCTTATCCCCTTTGCCTTTGTACAATGGCACTATGCACGCATTCCGCTAATCCTCAGGCACCTCACCATGAATCATACATACATTGAATAACCTTACCAACCAGTCAACACTACAGTCACCCCTTTTTTTAATGAATTCCACTGCAATACCATCCAAACCTAGTGCCTTGCTGGCTTTCATCTTCCACAAAGTTTTTACTACCTCTTCTCTGTTTACCACATCATTTTCCCTAACGCTTTCACTTTGCACACCACCTCGACCAAAACATCCTATATCTGCTACTCTATCATCAAACACATTCAACAAACCTTCAGAATACTCACTCCATCTCCTTTCACATCACCACTAATTGTAATCATATATATATCATATATAATCACATATATATATATATATATATATATATATATATATATATATATATATATATATATATATATATATATATATATATATTTATATAACAAAGGCCACACACGTTCACACAGCCTCTAGCTGTCATGTATAATGCACCGAAACCACAGCTCCTTTTCCACATCCAGGCCCCATAGAACTTTCCATGGTTTACCCCAAACGCTTCACACGCCCTGGTTCATTCCATTGACAGTACGTCGACCCTGGTGTACCACATCGTTCCAATTCACTCTATTCCTTGCACGCCTTTCACCCTCCTGCTTGTTCAGGCCCTGGTCACTCAAAATATTTTTAAATCCATCTTTCAGCCTCCAATTTGGCCTACCTCTTCTCCTCGTTTCCTCCACCTCTGACACACATGTCCTCTTTGTCAATCTTTCCTCACTCATTTTCTCCATGTGACCAAACCATTTCAAAACATTTGGACGATTTTTGGAGGGAAATGACGCAAATGAATGGGAGCTGTATAAAAAAAAAAAAAGAAGAAGCAGGAGGTCAAGAGAAAAGTGCAATAGGCAAAAAAGAGGGCAAATGAGAGTTGGGGGAGAGAGAGTATCACTGAAATTTAGTGAGAATAAAAAGATGTTTTGGAAGGAGGTAAATAAAGTGCGTAAGACTAGGGAACAAATGGGAACATTAGTGAAGGGGGCTAATGGGGTAGTAATAACAAGTAGTGGTGATTTGAGGAGATGGAGGGTGTATTTTGAAGGTTTGCTGAATGTGTCTGATGATAGGCTGGCAGATATAGGGCGTTTTGGTCGAGGTGGCGTGCAAAGTGAGAGGATTAAGGACATTGATTTGATAAACAGAGATGAGGTAGTAAAAGCTTTGCGGAAGATGGAAGCCTTCAAGCCAGCGGGTTTGGATGGCATTGCAGTGGAAGTTATCAAAAAAAGTGTGACTGTGTTATTGACTCGTTGGTACGGTTATCTAATGTATGTATGACTCATGCTGAAGTGCCTGAGGATTGGCGGAATATTGGATAGTGCCATTGTACAAAGGCAAAGGGATAAGAGTGAGTGCTCAAATTACAGAGGTATAAGTTTGTTGAGTATTCCTGGGAAATCATATGGGTGGGTATTGATTGAGAGGGTGAAGGCATGTATAGGGCATCAGATTGGGGAAGACCAGTGTGGTTTCAGAAGTGGTAGAGGATGTGTGGATCAGGTGTTTGCTTTGAAGAATGTATGTGAGGAATTCTTAGAAAAGCAAATGGATTCGTATGTAGAATTAATGGATCTGGAGAATGCATATGATAGAGTTGATAGAGAAGCTCTGTGGAAGGTATTAAGAATATATGGTGTGGGACGTAAGTTGTTAGAAGCAGTGAAAATGATTTTATCGAGGATGTACGGCAAGTGTAAGTGTAGGAAGAGAGGAAAGTGATTGGTTCTCACCGGATGTTGGTTTGTGGCAGGGGTGTGTGATGTCTCCATTGTTGTTTAATTTGTTTATGGATGGGGTTGTTAGGGAGGTTAATGCAAGAATTTTGGAAAGATGTTGTGGATGAGGGAACTTGGGAAGTGAGTCAGTTGTTGTTCGTTGATGATACAGCGCTGTTGGCTGATTCGGGTGAGAAACTGCAGAAGCTGGTGACTGAGTTTGGTAAAGCGTGTGAAAGAAGAAAGGTGAGAGTAAATGTGAAAAAGAGCAAGGTTATTAGGTACGGTAGGGGTGAGGGACAATTCAATTGGGAGGTAAGTTTGAATGGAGAGAAACTGGAGGAAGTGAAGTGTTTGAGATATCTGGAAGTGGATTTGGCAGCGGATGGAACCATGGAAGCGGAAGTGAATTATAGGGTGGGGGAGGAGGCGAAAGTTCTGGGAGCGTTGAAAAATGCGTGGAAGTCGAGAACGTTATCTTGGAAAGCAAAAATGGGTATTTTTGAAGGAATAGTGGTTCCAACAATGTTATATGGTTGCGAGGCGTGGGCTATAGATAGAGTTGTGCGAAGGAGGGTGGATGTGCTGGAAATGAGGTCTTTGAAGACAATATGTTGTGTGAGGTGGTTTGATCGAGTAAGTAATGAAATGGTAAGAGATGTGTGGTAATAAATAGAGTGTGGTTGAGAGAGCAGAAGAGGGTGTTTTGAAATGGTTTGGTCACATGGAGAGAATGAAGGAAAGATTGACAAAGATGATATATGTTTCAGATGTGGAAGGAACGAGCAGTGGGAGACCTAATTTGAGGTAAAAAGATGGAGTAAAAAAGATTTTGAGTGATCGGGGCCTAAACATGCAGGAGGGTGAAAGGCGTGCAAGGAATAGAGTGAATTGTAACGATGTTGTATACCGGAGTCGAAGTGCTGTCAGTAGATCGAACCAGGGCATGTAAAGCGTCTGGGGTAAACCATGGAAAGTTTTGTGGGGCCTGGATATGAAAAGGGAGCTGTGGTTTCGGGGCATTATACATGACAGCTAGAGACTGAGTGTGAAGGAATGTGGCCTTTGTTGTCTTTTCCTAGCGCTACCTCGCGCACATGCTGGGGTAGGGGGTTGTCATTTCATATGTGGCGGGGTGGCGACGGTAATGAATAAGGGCAAACAGTATGAACTATGTACATGTGTATATATGTATATGTCTCTGTGTGTAGATACATGTATACGTTGAGATGTATAGGTATGTATATGTGCTGTGTGTGGACGTGTATGTATATACATGTGTATGTGGGTGGGTTGGGCCATTCTTTCGTCTGTTTCCTCGCTAACACGGGAGACAGCGACAAAGTATAATAAATGAATAAATGAAAATGTATATATATATATATATATATATATATATATATATATATATATATATATATATATATATATATATATATATGTTGGAAAGGATGACAATTTTGCGCGTGATCAAGATATTCCTATGAATCCACGGGGAAAATGAAACACGAAAAGTTCCCAAGTGCACTTTCGTGTAATAATCACATCATCAGGGGAGACACAAGAGAGGAATATAACAGTCAGTTGATATACATCACTCCCGCTTACATGGTTCCATTCGCTACTATGTCCACTCCTAGATTTCTAAAACACTTCACTTTCTCCAAATTTCTCCATGCAAACTTACATCCCAAACAAATTGTCCCTCAACGTTATTCACATCTACTCTCAACTTTCTCCTTTCACACTCTTCCAAACTCAGTCATTAACTTCTGCAGTTTCTCACCTGAATCAGTCACCGGAGCTGTCATCGGCGAACAACAACTGCCTTACTTCCCAGGCTATCTCATCCCCAACTGACTCCATCCTCGCCCCTCTCTTCAAAACTCTTGCATTTACCTCCCTAACAACCCCATCCATAAACAAATTAAACAACCATGGAGACATCACACACCCTTCTCGCAGACGGACCTTCCCTGCCAACCATTTTTCACTCTTCCTGCTCGTACATGTCTTAGATCCTTGGTAAAAACTTTTCACTGCATCTAGCGGCTTACTTCCCGCACCATATACTCTTATGACCTTCCCTTCCGCAAAGCATCTCTATCAACCCTATCATATGCCTTCTCCAGACCCATAAATGCTACATACAAATCCATCTGCTTTTCTAAGTATTTCTTACACACATTTCTTAAAGGAAACACCTGATCAATACAAACTCTACCACTTCTAAAACACACTGCTTTTCCCCAGTCTGACGCTCTGTGCATTCCGTCGCCCTTTCAATCAATACCCTCCCGTGTGATTTCCTACGTATACTCAACAAACTTATGACCTCTATAGCTTGAACACTCACCTTTATCCCCGTTGCCTTTGTACAATGGTCACTATGCGTGCATTCCACCAATCGTCAGACACTTCACCACGATCTTTACATACATGAATACCTTACCAACTAATCACAAACACAGTCACCCCTTTCTTAATGAATTCTACTATAATACCATCCAAACCGCTGTCTTGACGGATTTCATCTTCCGCAAAGATTTCAGTGCCTCTTCTCCTTAACGAAACCATTCTCCCTGTCCCTCTCACTTCGCACACCAGCCCGACCAAAACACCATCTGCCACTCTATCATCAAAAACATTCAACAAACCTTCAAAATACTCACTCTATCTCCTTCTCACATCACCACTACTTGTTATCACCTCCCCATTTGCGCCCTTCACTGAAGTTCCCATTTGCTCCCTTGTCTTACACACTTTATTTACCTCCTTCCAGAACATCTTTTTATTCTCCCTAAAATTTAAAGATACTCTCTCACCCCAACTCTCATTTGCCCTTTTTTTTTCACCTCTTGCACCTTTCTCTTGACCTCCTGTCTCTTTCTTTTATACATATCCCACTCAATTGCATTTTTTCCCTGCAAAAATCGTCCAAATGCCTCTCTCTTCTCTTTCACTAATACTCTCACTTCTTCATCCCACCACTCACTACCCTTTCTAATCAACCCACCTCCCACTCTTTTCATGCCCCCCCCCAAAAAAAAAAAAAGAAAAAAAAAAAAATGTAGCTTAGACATTGAAGCTTATTGATACGGTGGTTAAATTGATGTGAGCTGCTATTTACGGTTGTGTAAATAAATTATACATTTCCTATTTTCCATAGCCAGAGGTTGAACCATTTATGCGACATTCATTTTTTTTCATTCATTTCAAGCTAGAAGTTTCAGTTTTCTAAATTGTTTCTTACATTTTTTCATATGTATATATATGTATGTGTGTGTGTGTGTATATGTGCGTATGTATGTGTATGTGTGTTGTATGTGTATATGTATATATATATGTATATTATCCCTGGGGATAGGGGTGAAAGAATACTTCCCACGTATTCCTCGCGTGTCGTAGAAAGCGACTAGAGGGGACGGGAGCGGGGGGCCAGAAATCCTCCCCTCCTTGTATTAACTTTCTAAAATGGGAAACAGAAGAAGGAGTCACGCGGGGAGTGCTCATCCTCCTCGAAGGCTCAGAGTGGGGTGCCTAAATGTGTGTGGATGTAACCAAGATGTGAAAAAAGGAGAGATAGGTAGTATGTTTGAGGAAAGGAACCTGGATGTTCTGGCTCTGAGTGAAACGAAGCTCAAGGGTAAAGGGGAAGAGTGGTTTGGGAATGTCTGGGGAGTAAAGTCAGGGGTTAGTGAGAGGACAAGAGCAAGGGAAGGAGTAGCAATACTCCTGAAACAGGAGTTGTGGGAGTATGTGATAGAGTGTAAGAAAGTAAATTCTCGATTAATATGGGTAAAACTGAAAGTTGATGGAGAGAGGTGGGTGATTATTGGTGCATATGCACCTGGGCATGAGAAGAAAGATCAAGAGAGGCAAGTGTTTTGGGAGCAGCTGAATGAGTGTGTTAGTGGTTTTGATGCACGGACCGGGTTATAGTGATGGGTGATTTGAATGCAAAGGTGAGTAATGTGGCAGTTGAGGGAATAATTGGTATACATGGGGTGTTCAGTGTTGTAAATGGAAATGGTGAAGAGCTTGTAGATTTATGTGCTGAAAAAGGACTGATGATTGGGAATACCTAGTTTAAAAAGCGAGATATACATAAGTATACTTATGTAAGTAGGAGAGATGGCCAGAGAGCGTTATTGGATTACGTGTTAATTGACAGGCGCGCGAAGAGAGACTTTTGGATGTTAATGTGCTGAGAGGTGCAACTGGAGGGATGTCTGATCATTATCTTGTGGAGGCTAAGGTGAAGATTTGTATGGGTTTTCAGAAAAGAAGAGTGAATGTTGGGGTGAAGAGGGTGGTGAGAGTAAGTGAGCTTGAGAAGGAGACATGTGTGAGGAAGTAACAGGAGAGACTGAGTACAGAATGGAAAAAGGTGAGAACAATGGAAGTAAGGGGAGTGGGGGAGGAATGGGATGTATTTAGGGAATCAGTGATGGATTGCGCAAAAGATATATATATATATATATATTTTTTTTTTTATACTATTCGCCATTTCCCGCATTAGCGAAGTAGCGTTAAGAACAGAGGACTGAGCCTTTGAGGGAATATCCTCACCTGGCCCCCCTTCTCTGTTCCTTCTTTTGGAAAATTAAGAAAAAAAGGAGAGGAAGGATTTCCAGCCCCCGCTCCCTTCCCTTTTAGTCGCCTTCTACGACATGCAGGGAATACGTGGGAACTATTCTTTCTCCCCATCCCCAGGGATAACTATATATTTATTTATTTATTTATTTATGTTGCTTTGTCGCTGTCTCGCGCGTTTGCGAAGTAGCGCAAGGAAACAAACGAAAGAAATGACCCAACCCAACCACATACACAAGTATATACATACACGTCCACACACGCAAATATACATACCCATACATCTCAATTTACACATATATATATACATACACAGACAAATACATATATACACATGTACACAATTCACACCGTCTGCCTTTATTCATTCCTATCGCCACCTCGCCACACATGGAATAACATCCCCCTCCTCCCTCATGTGTGCGAGGTAGCGCTAAGAAAAGACAACAAAGGCACCATTCGTTCACACTCAGTCTCTAGCTGTCATGTAATAATGCCCGAAACCATAGCTCCCTTTCCACATCCAGGCCCCACAGAACTTTCCTTTGTTTACCCAAGACGCTTCACATGCCCTGATTCAATCCATTGACTGCACATCGAACCCGGTATACCACATCAATCCAATTCACTCTATTCCTTGCCCGCCTTTCACCCTCCTGCATGTTCAGGCCCCGATCACTCAAAATCTTTCTCACTCCATCTTTCCACCTCCAATTTGGTCTCCAACTTCTCCTCATTCCCTCCACCTACAGCACCTTCCAGCACATCTACCACCTTCGCACAACTCTATCCACAGCGCACGCCTCGCAACGATACAACATTGTTGGAACCACTATTCCTTCAGACATAGCCATTTTTGCTTTCAGAGATAATGTTCTCGACTTCCAAACATTCTTCAAGGCTCCCAGGATTTTCGCCCCCTCCCCCACCCTATGATTCACTTCCGCTTCCATGGTTCCATCCGCTGCCAGATCCACTGCCAGATATCTAAAACACTTTACTTCCTCCAGTTTTTCTCCATTCAAACTTATCTTCCAATTGACTTGACCCTCAATCCTACTGTACCTAATAACCTTGCTCTTATTCACATTTACTCTTAACTTTCGTCTTTCACACACTTTACCAAACTCAGTCACCAGCTTCTGCAGTTTCTCACATGAATCAGCCACCAGCGCTGTATCATCGGCGAACAACAACTGACTCACTTCCCAAGCTCTCTCATAAACAACAGACTTCATATTTGCCCCTCTTTCCAAAACTCTTGCATTCACCTCCCTAACAACCCCATCCATAAACAAATTACACAACCATGGAGACATCACACACCCCTGCCGCAAACCTACATTCACTGAGAACTAATCACTTTCCTCTCTTCCTACACGTACACATGCCTTACATCCTCGATAAAAACTTTTCACTGATTCTAACAACTTGCCTCCCACACCATATATTCTTAGTACCTTCCACAGAGCATCTCTATCAACTCTATCATATGCCTTCTCTAGATCCATAAATGCTACATACAAATCCATTTGCTTTTCTATGTATTTCTCACATACATTCTTCAAAACAAACACCTGATCCACACATCCTCTACCACTTCTGAAACCACACTGCTCTTCTCCAATCTGATGCTCTGTACATGCCTTCACCCTCTCAATCAATACCCTCCCAGATAATTTCCCATGAATACTCAACAAACTTATACCTCTGTAATTTGAGCACTCACTCTTATCCCCTTTGCCTTTGTACAATGGCACTATGCACGCATTCCGCTAATCCTCAGGCACCTCACCATGAATCATACATACATTGAATAACCTTACCAACCAGTCAACACTACAGTCACCCCTTTTTTTAATGAATTCCACTGCAATACCATCCAAACCTAGTGCCTTGCTGGCTTTCATCTTCCACAAAGTTTTTACTACCTCTTCTCTGTTTACCACATCATTTTCCCTAACGCTTTCACTTTGCACACCACCTCGACCAAAACATCCTATATCTGCTACTCTATCATCAAACACATTCAACAAACCTTCAGAATACTCACTCCATCTCCTTTCACATCACCACTAATTGTAATCATATATATATCATATATAATCACATATATATATATATATATATATATATATATATATATATATATATATATATATATATATATATATATATATATATTATTTATATAACAAAGGCCACACACGTTCACACAGCCTCTAGCTGTCATGTATAATGCACCGAAACCACAGCTCCTTTTCCACATCCAGGCCCCACAGAACTTTCCATGGTTTACCCCAAACGCTTCACACGCCCTGGTTCATTCCATTGACAGTACGTCGACCCTGGTGTACCACATCGTTCCAATTCACTCTATTCCTTGCACGCCTTTCACCCTCCTGCTTGTTCAGGCCCGGGTCACTCAAAATATTTTTAAATCCATCTTTCAGCCTCCAATTTGGCCTACCTCTTCTCCTCGTTTCCTCCACCTCTAACACACATGTCCTCTTTGTCAATCTTTCCTCATTCATTTTCTCCATGTGACCAAACCATTTCAAAACATTTGGACGATTTTTGCAGGGAAATGACGCAAATGAATGGGAGCTGTATAAAAAAAAAAAAAGAAGAAGCAGGAGGTCAAGAGAAAAGTGCAATAGGCAAAAAAGAGGGCAAATGAGAGTTGGTGGAGAGAGAGTATCACTGAAATTTAGTGAGAATAAAAAGATGTTTTGGAAGGAGGTAAATAAAGTGCGTAAGACTAGGGAACAAAT
Source organism: Panulirus ornatus (assembly GCF_036320965.1). Classification (NCBI taxonomy): domain Eukaryota; kingdom Metazoa; phylum Arthropoda; class Malacostraca; order Decapoda; family Palinuridae; genus Panulirus; species Panulirus ornatus. The sequence continues at coordinate 22,230,453 of NC_092241.1, forward strand.
GGGAACATTAGTGAAGGGGGCTAATGGGGTAGTAATAACAAGTAGTGGTGATTTGAGGAGATGGAGGGTGTATTTTGAAGGTTTGCTGAATGTGTCTGATGATAGACTGGCAGATATAGGGCGTTTTGGTCGAGGTGGCGTGCAAAGTGAGAGGATTAAGGACATTGATTTGATAAACAGAGATGAGGTAGTAAAAGGTTTGCGGAAGATGGAAGCCTTCAAGCCAGCGGGTTTGGATGGTATTGCAGTGGAAGTTATTAGAAAAAGTGTGACTGTGTTATTGACTCGTTGGTACGGTTATCTAATGTATGTATGACTCATGCTGAAGTGCCTGAGGATTGGCGGAATATTGGATGGTGCCATTGTACAAAGGCAAAGGGATAAGAGTGAGTGCTCAAATTACAGAGGTATAAGTTTGTTGAGTATTCCTGGGAAATCATATTGGTGGGTATTGATTGAGAGGGTGAAGGCATGTATAGGGCATCAGATTGGGGAAGACCAGTGTGGTTTCAGAAGTGGTAGAGGATGTGTGGATCAGGTGTTTGCTTTGAAGAATGTATGTGAGGAATTCTTAGAATAGCAAATGGATTCGTATGTAGAATTAATGGATCTGGAGAATGCATATGATAGAGTTGATAGAGAAGCTCTGTGGAAGGTATTAAGAATATATGGTGTGGGACGTAAGTTGTTAGAAGCAGTGAAAATGATTTTATCGAGGATGTACGGCAAGTGTAAGTGTAGGAAGAGAGGAAAGTGATTGGTTCTCACCGGATGTTGGTTTGTGGCAGGGGTGTGTGATGTCTCCATTGTTGTTTAATTTGTTTATGGATGGGGTTGTTAGGGAGGTGAATGCAAGAATTTTGGAAAGATGTTGTGGATGAGGGAACTTGGGAAGTGAGTCAGTTGTTGTTCGTTGATGATACAGCGCTGTTGGCTGATTCGGGTGAGAAACTGCAGAAGCTGGTGACTGAGTTTGGTAAAGCGTCTGAAAGAAGAAAGGTGAGAGTAAATGTGAACAAGAGCAAGGTTATTAGGTACGGTAGGGTTGAGGGACAATTCAATTGGGAGGTAAGTTTGAATGGAGAGAAACTGGAGGAAGTGAAGTGTTTGAGATATCTGGAAGTGGATTTGGCAGCGGATGGAACCATGGAAGCGGAAGTGAATTATAGGGTGGGGGAGGAGGCGAAAGTTCTGGGAGCGTTGAAAAATGCGCGGAAGTCGAGAACGTTATCTTGGAAAGCAAAAATGGGTATTTTTGAAGGAATAGTGGTTCCAACAATGTTATATGGTTGCGAGGCGTGGGCTATAGATAGAGTTGTGCGAAGGAGGGTGGATGTGCTGGAAATGAGGTCTTTGAAGACAATATGTTGTGTGAGGTGGTTTGATCGAGTAAGTAATGAAATGGTAAGAGATGTGTGGTAATAAATAGAGTGTTGTTGAGAGAGCAGAAGAGGGTGTTTTGAAATGGTTTGGTCACATGGAGAGAATGAAGGAAAGATTGACAAAGATGATATATGTTTCAGAGGTGGAAGGAACGAGGAGCAGTGGGAGACATAATTTGAGGTAAAAAGATGGAGTAAAAAAGATTTTGAGTGATCGGGGCCTAAACATGCAGGAGGGTGAAAGGCGTGCAAGGAATAGAGTGAATTGTAACGATGTGGTATACCGGAGTCGAAGTGCTGTCAGTGGATCGAACTAGGGCATGTAAAGCGTCTGGGGTAAACAATGGAAAGTTTTGTGGGGCCTGGATATGAAAAGGGTGCTGTGGTTTCGGGGCATTATACATGACAGCTAGAGACTGAGTGTGAAGGAATGTGGCCTTTGTTGTCTTTTCCTAGCGCTACCTCGCGCACATGCTGAGGTAGGGGGTTGTCATTTCATATGTTGCGGGGTGGCGACGGTAATGAATAAGGGCAAACAGTATGAACTATGTACATGTGTATATATGTATATGTCTCTGTGTGTAGATACATGTATACGTTGAGATGTATAAGTATGTATATGTGCTGTGTGTGGGCGTGTATGTATATACATGTGTATGTGGGTGGGTTGGGCCATTCTTTCGTCTGTTTCCTCGCTAACACGGGAGACAGCGACAAAGTATAATAAATGAATAAATGAAAATGTATATATATATATATATATATATATATATATATATATATATATATATATATATATATATATATATATATATATATATATATATATATATATATATATATATATATGTTGGAAAGGATGACAATCTTGCGCGTGATCAAGATATTCCTATGAATCCACGGGGAAAATGAAACACGAAAAGTTCCCAAGTGCACTTTCGTGTAATAATCACATCATCAGGGGAGACACAAGAGAGGAATATAACAGTCAGTTGATATACATCACTCCCGCTTACATGGTTCCATTCGCTACTATGTCCACTCCTAGATTTCTAAAACACTTCACTTTCTCCAAATTTCTCCATGCAAACTTACATCCCAAACAAATTGTCCCTCAACGTTATTCACATCTACTCTCAACTTTCTCCTTTCACACTCTTCCAAACTCAGTCATTAACTTCTGCAGTTTCTCACCTGAATCAGTCACCGGAGCTGTCATCGGCGAACAACAACTGCCTCACTTCCCAGGCTATCTCATCCCCAACTGACTCCATCCTCGCCCCTCTCTTCAAAACTCTTGCATTTACCTCCCTAACAACCCCATCCATAAACAAATTAAACAACCATGGAGACATCACACACCCTTCTCGCAGACGGACCTTCCCTGCCAACCATTTTTCACTCTTCCTGCTCGTACATGTCTTAGATCCTTGGTAAAAACTTTTCACTGCATCTAGCGGCTTACTTCCCGCACCATATACTCTTATGACCTTCCCTTCCGCAAAGCATCTCTATCAACCCTATCATATGCCTTCTCCAGACCCATAAATGCTACATACAAATCCATCTGCTTTTCTAAGTATTTCTTACACACATTTCTTAAAGGAAACACCTGATCAATACAAACTCTACCACTTCTAAAACACACTGCTCTTCCCCAGTCTGACGCTCTGTGCATTCCGTCGCCCTTTCAATCAATACCCTCCCGTGTGATTTCCTACGTATACTCAACAAACTTATGCCTCTATAGCTTGAACACTCACCTTTATCCCCGTTGCCTTTGTACAATGGTACTATGCGTGCATTCCACCAATCGTCAGACACTTCACCACGATCTTTACATACACTGAATATCCTTACCAACTAATCAACAACACAGTCACCCACTTTCTTAATGAATTCTACTATAATACCATCCAAACACGCTGTCTTGCCGGATTTCATCTTCCGCAAAGATTTCAGTGCCTCTTCTCCCTTAACCAAACCATCTCCCTGTCCCTCTCACTTCACACACCAGCCCGACCAAAACACCCATCTGCCACTCTATCATCAAAAACATTCAACAAACCTTCAAAATACTCACTCTATCTACTCACTTCATCACTAACTGTTATTACTTCCCCCCTTGCCCACTTCACCAATGCTCCTGTTTGTTCTCGTCTTACTCACATTATTTACCTCATTCCAATACATCTTTTTACTTTAACTAAAGTTTAATGATTCTCTGTCACCCCAGCTCTTATTTGTCCTCTTTTTCAACTCTTGCACCTTCCTCTTGACCTCCTGCGGCTTTTTTTTTATACCCTTCCCGGTCATATGCACTACTTCCTTGTAAGTATCATTCAAACGCCTCTATTTTCTCTTTCACTAACAACTTAACTTCTTCATCCCACCACTCAATACCCTTTCTAATCTGTCCTCCTATCGCGTTTCTCATGCCACATGCCACATGCTTATGCCATCACTGCTTCTCTAAGTACAACCCATTCCTCACCCTTCCCTCATGTTATTTGCTTTCATCTTTTGCCATTGTACAATCAATTTCTCTTGGTACTTCCTCACACAAGACTTCTTTCCAGGCTCGGTTACACTCACTACTCTCTTCTCCCAAGCGTTCTCTCTTCTTTTTTGAAAATCCCTATAAATCTTCACCTTTGCTTCCACAAGATAGTAATAAGACACCCCGCCACCTGCCCCTCTCGTACATCAACTTCCAAAAGTCTCTCTTTCACACGCCTATCAATTAACAAATAATCCAATAATGCCCTTTGACCATCTCTCCTAGTCACATACGTATACATATGTATATATCTCTTTTTAAACCAGGTTTTCCAATCATCTGTCTCTTTTCAGCACATAGATCCACAAGCTCTTCATTCCATTCACAACACGGAATACCTCATGTACACCAATTATACCCTCAACTGCCACATTACTCACCTTCGCATTTAAATCACTCATCACTGATACCCGGTCTCGTGCATCAAAGCTGCTGACACACTCGCTCAGCTGCTCCCAAAAACTTTCCTCTTATAATCTTTCTTCTCTTGACTAAGTGCATAAGCACCAATAATCACCCATCTCTCTCTATCTACTTTCACTTTTACCCACATCAATCTAGAATTTACTTTCTTACATTCCATTACACACTTCCACAACACCTGCTTCAAGAGTAGCACTATTCCTTCCTTAGCTCTTGTCCTTTCATCTACCCCTGACTTTACTCACAAAACTTTACCAAACCATTCTTTCCCTTTGCACTTGAGCTTCGTTTCATTGAGAGCTAGAACAGTGAGGCTTCTTTCCTCAAACATAATGCCTGTCTTCTTGCTTCTAATCTTGGTATCATTCACACACATTCAGGCACTTCAATCTGAGCTTTCGAAGAGGATGAACACTCCCCACTTGACTCCATCTTCTGTTTCCCCCCTTAGAAATTGACATACAAGAAGGGGAGGGTTTCCAGGCCCCCCCGCTCCCGCCCCCTTTAGTCGCCTTCTACGACACACGGGGAATACGTGAGAAGTATTCTTTCTCCCCTTTATAGAGTGACTTGGAAATATGTGATATACCGGGATCCACGTGCTATCAGTGGACTGAACCGGGGCATGTGAAACGTCTGGGGTAAACCATGGAAAGATCTCTGGGGCCTGGATGTGGTTAGGGATCTGTGCTTTTGATCCATCACTCATGACAGCTAGAGACTGAGTACGAACGAAAGTGGCCTTTTCGTCTATTTTCCTGGCGCTACCGTACTAAAGTATGGGCAGCAATACTGTTTCATGCGGGTCGGGGTAGTGCCGGGATTGGATGAATGCAAGGAAGTATGAATATGTACACCTGCGGCCAAAATTCCCTCGACACCGTTGGTGAAACCTGGCATCTCTCAGACGTGGTAAGCATATAGTAATCGTAGTATTCATTCACGGCTCCGAAAGCATATGTAAGGGACAATGATACTGGTTCATTACTGCTGAACGCTCTTTGTGTATTCATAGACAACGCTACAGTTACGAATTTGTCAACATTCAGGTAATCAATCTGAAACCTCTATAAATACCTTGCATAATACTGACGTATCGAATATACTGAAGTACAGGTGTAATGCTTTAAAGATAAGTATCAAACACTCAAAACTACAAGAATAGCGGACGATACAATGTGACATTGTGAGGGAATACTACGATGTATGTGAAACTCTGGCATAAGAAATTACCTATCTGCTATCTAGCTATAGCCGGACGCTATATGAAGTAAAACCTGTATTTATCCTCATATTGTGTGCTAATTCCGTTTGTTAAAAATAAAAAAAGCAACGTTGGATGCGTGACAGAGTCGCGGCGTAGTGACGAGGGTAGGGTGGAGGACACAACAAAATCAAACGGAGAACGAATACGTAGAGTAATGTATGACACACACATACACACACACACACACACACACACACCACGTAATTCTCTCTCATGTTCACTGGATGTATCCTTAAGCATTGTATGACCCAGCCTACCCAAGTCACAGTGGTCTGGTGTAATGGAAAATATGAATACAATTACACGTTGATATAAAGATCGTCATAATCATGTTTGCAAATATGTATAGCACCTCGCAAAAATGGAGAAAGACTGGACTATATTACTGCTTTGACTTACTTAGATCCAACAATGAAATATTTCTTTCGGCATAATTATTCTGTAAGCACGACATAATACGTGAGTGACACTACCAGTAAGCTGGGGAATCTATACCTTGTATTGACTCTGTGTGTTAAACACATGGCAACACCTGGCAGTTGTACTACTGAAAACTACTGAACTGGCTTAGCTTTGTTTACCAGTGACAATTGGGCTATTATAAAACAAATTTCATCTATATTATGTATATGACTATTCCTGAGTAAGATATCAGACATAGTACAAAATACACGTATTAGTGTGCGTTATTTAGATATTGAATATGGGAACATATTAACAGGCAACATATGCGAGGTTTCAAGATGTGTTGGGGTGAGCAACGTGTGACTTATCCCTGCACAGCAGACCAGAATACATCATAGCTACTATCGTCCTGATAAAGTGTTAGCCAATACAAGATGAAGGACTATCATCATCACACAGTAACAATTAGAGGAAGAATGATTGGTATGAGTGAAAGTGGTAAATGACCAACAAACATATCAAGAGAATTGGTGATGACCAGAGACGCGGCCGGTCTACCTGTGGTGACAAGATGGCAAGAAGACAGCAGCAGTTGACGTGATCATCAGAGAACAGGACGACCACGAGCGGCAACTGAAGAACAGGTCATCAAAGATGCTTTTGATGGAGACCATTTCCAGAATGCTGTTAACATGACGGAAAATTGGCACATGACTGTTTCAGCAGGAACAGTACAACAACAACCAGGACTGCACGAAGTTATAGAATACCTGCTAATGAAGCAACACTAACTGATAGGCATCGCGAAGGACGACTCATCTTTGCAAGGCAACACATCAACAACGATATGAACTTCTGGGGACGTCATATTTAGTGACGAAAATATATTTTCTTCAACAACCCATCATGATAAACAACGTTGTTGCCGGTAAAATAATACAAGATATGAGCGTGAAAATATATACGAAACTGTGAGAAGTGGTCATGTGACGTGTAATGTTTGAGGTGGATGTTCATGCACAGCACTGGAGAAATCACACCTATACATGGACGGTTCACACTGCTGACCAATACCTAGAAATTCTCTAGGAAGTTATACTACGATGGTGCGAGCGTATACGTTTCCCTAGCCAGAAAGATTTATCTTTATGCATGACCGATCCCCCATCCACACGGCTCGAGTAATACATCGCTGGTTCGCTGAACATCAAGACATTCAACTATTAGGCTGGCCAGGTAAAGTTTGTGACTGCAATCCCATTGAAAATGCACGAGTAAACATAGTGAATACTTGGGAACCTGGTGCAGAGAGAACTTCACAAGACTTACTACAGCACAGAAATCAAGAGTAGGAAGTATTTAGGAGAAAGCCAGATGTAGTCAGACGACTGGTAGAATCAATGTCAAAACGCTTGTAGAGTGTGATTGACCATAAAGGAGGATGGGGAGAATATTAATATGTTAGTTTTTAGTTAGATATTCACTGCTGTTACATGTTACTAATGTGTCACTGTGATCAGATCCACGTATTAATAGTATCTTATGATATAACTTACAGATGAATGTAATGTTGTGTGTCCACAATAGTTTGTATGTAATGATATATTAGACAACTCTCATTCGTTTCCTTCATTCTATAATACAGACTTTCCAACTATAATATTGCCATATTGTGATGTATGGCTTACATATCGTACGTTATTGCTGAACATTCATTATGGATATATTACGTCTTTTTCGCGTCACGTCATTTTAACGCCTGATGTAAGATAAACAACAATGTTTCAACAACGTCAGTAAATACACCAGGAGACAGAGACAACCTGACCACGTAGTTAGCTTTGCAGGAATTACGCTACATCCTATTACGAGGTTATTTGTTATGACACTATAACATATGTGATTTGCATGTCGCAATACTAGCGTATCATAACTGTAACAAACGTCATACGTTTATTGCCTACTGATCATCCCTACATTCAACTAGCCTGCTATTGGGCAGGAGTTGCCACTTCTTAAACTTCATTATGCATTATGTTATACATATGTTGGTCGAATCATCAGTCACTGGTTTTAGGACTATAGTGTTACAACCATGTGGTAGTTAGTATCTTTCATATATTCATTGTTGTTTCATTTCATCCTTCTGAGCACGTATCGCGTGGGTGGTTGCTTTTTACTTAGGGTTATTACTGGCGTAAAACCTGACAGAATTTCCCCCATTCCCTCCCACTCCATTCTCCCTCTTGTGTCTTTCAAACTGTCAGTCATCACTTTGTTTCGTATACATTTATTTCAAAGTTGTGTTGTCTGCTTGTTTGTGGCACCTACAAGTTTTAAGAATTACAATGTCATTATGATCAGCTCTCACTGTATCAAGTGTACAGAGCTGTACCCACCTTCGTCACTACTCCACGCCTCTGTCTTCCTCACCACACAAGATCGTCTGCCTTCTCCTGTTCTACATAGTTAAACAAATACTCTGTCACGTATCCAGCGTTGCCTATCTTTATCATCTTCTTTTTACAAACAGGGAATTAACACACAATATAGGGATGAATATAAGCTTTACTTCGAATAGCGTCCGGCTATAGATAGATAGTAGATGGATCATTTCTTATGCTAGAGTTTCACATATTTCGTCATATTACCGCACGAGCTGTCACATTGTATCGTCCGCTATTCTTGTAGATTTGTGTGTCTGATATTCATTTTTAAAGCATTACACCTGTGCTTCAGTATATTCGATACGTCAATATTATGCAACCTGTTTATAGAGGTTTCAAATTGATCACCGGTATGTTCACAAATTCCAATAGCATTGTCCCTTACATATCCTTCCGGAACCGTGGATGAATACTATGATATTATATGTTTACCGCGTCTGAGATGTGCCAGGTTTCACGAACGATGTCAAAAGAATGTTGGCATAAGGTTTACATGTGTATATATGTATATTTCTGTGTATGTGTATGTATGAGCATGTGTGTGTGATGTCTCCATTGTTGTTTAATTTGTTTATGGATGGGGTTGTTAGGGAGGTGAATGCAAGAGTTTTGGAAAGAGGGGCAAGTATGAAGCCTGTTGTGGATGAGAGAGCTTGGGAAGTGAGTCAGTTGTTCGCTGATGATACAGCGCTGGTGGCTGATTCATGTGAGAAACTGCAGAAGCTGGTGACTGAGTTTGGTAAAGTGTGTGAAAGAAGAAAGTTAAGAGTAAATGTGAATAAGACCAAGGTTATTAGGTACAGCAGGGTTGAGGGTCAAGTCAATTGGGAGGTGAGTTTGAATGGAGAAAAACTGGAGGAAGTGAAGTGTTTTAGATATCTGGGAGTGGATCTGGCAGCGGATGGAACCACGGAAGCGGAAGTGGATCATAGGGTGGGGGAGGGGGAGAAAATTCTGGGAGCCTTGAAGAATGTGTGGAAGTCGAGAACATTATCTCGGAAAGCAAAAATGAGTATGTTTGAAGGAATAGTGGTTCCAACAATGTTGTATGGTTGCGAGGCGTGGACTATGGATAGAGTTGTGCGCAGGAGGATGGATGTGCTGGAAATGAGATGTTTGAGGACAATGTGTGGTGTGAGGTGGTTTGATCGAGTAAGTAACGTAAGGGTAAGAGAGATGTGTGGAAATAAAAAGAGCGTGGTTGAGAGAGCAGAAGAGGGTGTTTTGAAATGGTTCGGGCACATGGAGAGAATGAGTGAGGAAAGATTGACCAAGAGAATATATGTGTCGGAGGTGGAGGGAACGAGGAGAAGAGGGAGACCAAATTGGAGGTGGAAAGATGGAGTGAAAAAGATTTTGTGTGATCGGGGCCTGAACATGCAGGAGGGTGAAAGGAGGGCAAGGAATAGAGTGAATTGGAGCGATGTGGTATACCGGGGTTGACGTGCTGTCAGTGGATTGAATCAAGGCATGTGAAGCGTCTGGGGTAAACCATGGAAAGCTGTGTAGGTATGTATATTTGCGTGTGTGGACGTATGTATATACATGTGTATGGGGGTGGGTTGGGCCATTTCTCTCGTCTGTTTCCTTGCGCTACCTCGCAAACGCGGGAGACAGCGACAAAGCAAAAAAAAAAAAAAAAAAATATATATATAATATATATATATATATATATATATATATATATATATATATATATATATATATATATATATATATATATATATATATACATGTACATAATTCATACTGTCTGCTCTTATTCATTCCCGTCGCCACCCCGCCACACATGAAATAACAAACCCCTCCACCCGTATGTGCGTGAGGTAGCGCTAGGAAAAGAAAACAAAGGCCACATTCGTTCGCACTCAGTTTCCAGCTGTCATATATAATGCACCGAAACCACAGCTCCCTTTCCACATCCAGGCCCCACAAAACATTCCATGGTTTACCCCAGACACTTCACATGCCCTGGTTCAATCCATTGACAGCACGTCGACCCTATTATACCACATTGTTCCAATTCACTCTATTCTTTGCACGCCTTTCACCCTCCTGCATGTTCAGGCCCCGATCACTCAAAATCTTTTTCACTCCATCCTTCCACCTCCAATTTGATCTCCCACTTCTCCTCGTTCTCTTCATCTTTGACACACATACTCTTTGTCAATTTTTCCTCACTCATTCTCTCCATGTGACCAAACCATTTCAAAACACCCTCTTTTGCGCTCTCAACCACACTCTTTTTATTACCACACATCACTCTTACCCTTCCATTACTTACTCGATCAAACCACATCTCACCACATATTGTCCTCAAACATCTCATTTCCAGTACATCCACCCTCCTCCGCACAACCCTATCTATAGCTCATGCCTCGCAGCCATATAACATTCTTGGAACTACTATTACTTCAAACATACTCAATTTTGCTTTCCAAGATAACGTTCTCCATTTCCACACATTTTTCAACGCTCCCAGAGCTTTCGCCACCTCCCCCACCCTATGATTCACTTCCGCTTCCATGGTTCCATCCGCTGCCAAATCCACTCCCAGATATCTAAAACATTTTACTTCCTCCAGTTTTTCTCCATTCAAACTTACCTCCCAATTGACTTGTCCGCCAACCCTACTGTACCTAAAAACCTTGCTCTTATTCACAGTTGCTCTCAGCTTTGTTCTTTCACACACTTTACCAAACTGAGTCACCAGCTTCTGCAGTCTCTTACCCGAATCAGCCACCGGCGCTGTATCATTAGCGGACAACAACTGATTCACTTCCAAAGCTCACTCATCCATAACAGACTGCATACTTACCCCTCTTTCAAAAACTCTTGCATTCACCTCCCTAACAACCCCATCCATAAACAAATTAAACAACCATGGAGACATCACGCACCCCTGCCGCAAATCAACATTCACTGAGAACCAATCACTTTCCTCTCTTCCTTCACGTACACATGCCTTACATCCTCGATAAAAACTTTTCACTGCTTCTAACAACTTGCCTCTCACACCATACATTCTTAATACCTTCCACAGAGCATCTCTATCAACTCCATCAGATGCCTTCTCCAGATCCATAAATGCTACATACATATCCATTTGCTTTTCCAAATATTTCTCACATACACTTATCAAAGCAAACACCTGATCCACACACCCTCTACCACTTCTGAAACCACACTGCCGGTCTCGTGTATCAAAACTACTAACACACTCACTCAGTTGCTCCCAAGACACTTGCCTCTGATGATCTTTCTTCTTCTGCCCAGGTGCATATGCACCAATAATCACCCATATCTCTCCATCCACTTTCAGTTTTACCCATATCAATCTAAAGTTTACTTTCTTACACTCTATCACATACTCCCTCCACTCCTGTTTCAGGAGTACTGCTACTCCTTCCCTTGCTCTTGTCCTCTCATTAGCCCCTGACTTTACTCCCAAGTCATTCCTAAACCACTCCTCCCCTTTACCCTTGAGCTTCGTTTCTCTCAGAGCCAAAACATCCAGGCTCCTTTCCTCAAACATACTACCTATCTCTCCTCTTTTCTCATCTAGGTTACATCCACACATCTTTAGATGCCCCAATCTGAGGGTTCGGGGAGGATGAGCACTCCCCGCGTGACTCCTTCTTGTGTTTCCCTGTTTAGAAAGTTAAAATACAAAGAGTGAAGAGTTTCTAGCCCCCCGCTTACGTCCCCTTTAGTCGCCTACTACAACACGTGAGGAATGCATGGGAAGTATTCTTTCTCCCCTATCCCCAGGGATATATATATATATATATATATATATATATATATATATATATATATATATATATATATATATATATATATATATATATATATATATATATACATATCAGGGAGAATAAAAAAAAGATGTTTTGGAAAGAGGTAAATAAAGTTCGCAAGACAAAGGAACATATGGGAACACTAGTGAAGGGGGCTAATGGGGAGGTGATAACAAGTAGTGGTGATGTGAGAAGGAGATGTAGATAGTATCTTGAAGGTTTGTTGAATGTGTTTGATGATAGATTGGCAGATATAGGGTGTTTTCGTTGAGGTGGTCTGCAAAGTAAGAGGGTTAGCGAGAATGATTTCGTAAACAAAGATAAAGTTGTAAAAGGCTTATAGAAGATCAGAGCCGGCAAGGCAGCGGGTTTGGATGGTATTGCAGTGGAATTTAATGAAAAAGGGGAGTGACTGTATTGTTGACTGGTTGGTAAGATTATTTGATGTATATATGACCCATGGTGAGGTGCCTGAGGATTAGCGGAATGCTTGCATACAGCCATTGTACAAAGGCAAAGGGGATAAAGCGCGAGTGCTCAAATTACAGAGGTATAAGTTTGTTCAGTGTTCCTGGGAAATTATATGGGAGGGTATTGACTGAGAGGGTGAAGGGATGTACATAACATCAGATTGTGGAAGAGCAGTGTGGTTTCAGAAGTGGTAGAGAATGTGTGGATCAGGTGTTTGCTTTTGAGAATGTATGTGAGAAATACTTAGAAAAGCAAATGGATTTCTATGTAGCATTTATGGATCTGGAGAAGGCATATGATGGAGTTGATAGAGATGCTCTGTGGAAGGTATTAAGAATATATGGAGTGGGAGGCAAGTTGCTAGAAGCAGTGAAAAGTTTTTATCGAGGATGTAGGGCATGTGTACGTGTAGGAAGAGAGGAAAGTGATTGGTTCTCAGTGTATGTTGGTCTGAGGCAGGGGTGCGTGATGTTTCCATGGTTGTTTAATTTCTTTATGGATGGGGTTGTTAGGGAGGTAAATGCAAGAGTTTTGGAAAGAGCGGTAAGTATGCAGTCTGCTGTGGATGAGTGAGCTTTGGAAGTGAGTCAGTTGTTGTTCGCTGATGATACAGCGCTGATGGCTGATTCGGGTGAGAAACTGCAGAAGCTGGTTACTGAGTTTGGTAAGGTGTGTGAAAGAAGAGAGCTGAGAGAAATGTGAATAAGAGCAAGGTTATTAGGTTCAGTAGGGTTGAGGGACAAGTCAACTGGGAGGTAAGTTTGAATGGAGAAAAACTGGAGGAAGTGAAGCGTTTTAGATATCTGGGAGTGGATTTGGAAGCGAATGGAACCATGGAAGCGGAAGTGAATCATAGGGTGGGGGAGGTGGCGAAGGCTCTGGGAGCGTTGAAGAATGTGTGGAAGTCGAGAATGTTATCTTGGAAAGCAAAAATTGGTATGTTTGAAGGAATAGGGGCTCAAACAATGATATATGGTTGCTAGGCGTGACAGGCGTGGGCTATACATAAAGTTGTGCGGAGGAGGGTGGATGTGCTAGAAATGAGATGTTTGAGGACAATATGTGGTGTGAGGTGGTTTGATCGAGTAAGTTGTGAAAGGGTAAGAGAGATGTGTGGTGGCAAAACGAGTGTGGTTGAGAGGGCAGAAAAGGGTGTTTTGAAATGGTTTGGTCACATGGAGAGAATGAGTGAAGAAAGATTGACCACGAGGATATATGTGTCATAGGTAGAGGGACGAGGAGAAGTGGGAGACCAAATTGCAGGTGGAAAGATGGAGTGAAAAAGATTTTGAGTGATTGGGGCCTTAACATGCAGGAGGGTGAAAGGCGTGCAAGGAATAGAGTGAATTGGAACGATGTGGTATACCGGGGTCGACGTACTGTCAATGGATTGAACCAGGGTATGTGAAGTTCTTTGGGGCCTGGATGTGGAAAGGGAGCTGTTGTTTCAGTGCATTAATCATGACACCTAGAGACTGAGTGTGAACGAATGTGGCCTTTGTTGTCTTTTCGTATCGTTACTTCGCGCACATGCGGGGGAGGGGGTTGGTATCTCATTATGTGTCAGGATGGCGACAGAAATGAATAAGGGCAGACTGTATGAATTATGTACATGTGTATATATGTATATGTCTGTGTGTTTATATATACACGTATACGTTGAGATGTATAGGTACGTATATGTGCGTGTGTGGAACTGTATGCATATACATGTGTATGTGGGTGGATTGGGCCATTCTTTCCTTGTACTACCTTGCTAACGCGGGAGACAGCGACAAGGTATAATGAATAAATAGAAATATATATATTCACTTTTGTAAATGGAAATAGTGAAGAGCTTGTGGATTTGTGTGCAGAAAAAAAGACTGGTGATTGGGAATACGTGCTTTAAAAGGAGAGATATACAAAAGTGTATGTACATAAGTTGGACAGACGGTTATAGGGCATTATTTGATAGCGTGTTAATTGATAGGCGTTTAAAAGAGATACTTTTGATGTCAATGTACAGAGAGAGACAACTGGAGTGATGTCTGATCACTATCTTGTGGAGGCGAAGGTTTTCAAAAAAGAAGAGAGAATGTTGGGGAGAAGAGAGTGGTGAGAGTAAGTGAGCTTGGAAAGGAGACTTGTGTGAGGAAGTACCAGGAGAGATTGAGTGTAGAATGGCAAAAGGTGAGAGTAAATTATGTGAGGGAAGTGAGTGAAGAATGGCATGCATTTAGGGAAGCAATGAGTGGTGGGAAGAAGAAGTAAAGTTGTTAGTGAATAAGAGAAGTGGGGCGATTGGACGATACTTTCAAGGGAAGATTTCAAATGACTAGGAGATGTATAAAAGTAAGCGGTGGAGATCAAGAGTAATGTGCAAGGGTTGAAAAAGAGGGCAAACCAGAGTTAGAGCGATAGAGTATCATTAAACTTTACGGAGAATGTAAAGATGTTTTGGAAGGAGGTAAATGACGTGCGTAAGACAAGAGAACAAATAGAACAACGGGGAAAATAGCAACAGATAGTGATGAAGTTCAAAGGAGATTGAGTGAGTATTTTGAAGGTTTTTTAATGTCTGATGATAGAGTGGCAGATGTAGAGTGTTTTGGTCGAGGGTGGTGTGCTAAGTGAGAGGGTCATGGAGAATAGTTCGATTAAGATAGAAGAGGTAATGAAAGCTCTGTGGAAAATGAAATCTGTTAAGGGCGTGAATTTGGATGGTTATTGCAGTAGAATTTATTAGGAAAGGGGGTGACTGTGTTCGTGAATGGTTGTTAAGGATATTCGACGTATGTATGGATCATGGTGAAGTACCTGGGGATTGGTGGAATGTATGTATAGTGCCATTGTACAAAGGCAAAGGGGATAAAGGTGAGTGTTCAAACTACAGAGGCATAAGTTTGTTGAGTATTCCTAGGAAATTGTATGAGAGGGTATTGACTGAGAGGGTGAAGGTATGTACAGAGTAACATATTTGGGAATAGGATTGTAGTTTCAGGATTGGTAGAGGATGTGTGGATCAGGTGTTTGCTTTGAAGGATGTGTGTGATAAATACTTTGAAAGACAGATGTATTTGTATGTAGCATATATGGATCTGGAGAAGACATATGATAGGGTTGATCGAGAATCTTTGTGGAAGACCTTAAGAGTATATGGTATGGAAGGTAAGCTGCTAGAAGCAGTGAAAAGTTTTTACCATGGATGTAAGACATGTGTATGAGTAGGAAGACAGGTCGGTCTGCGGCATGGGTATGTGATTTCTCAATGGTTGTTTCATTTGTTTATGAATGGAGTGGTTAGGGAGGTATGTGCAAGAGTGTGGGAGGGTCGAGTATGCAGTCTTTTGATTTGGTCATAAACTTTGATATGTTAACAATTCCTTTGAGTATAAGCGGATCTAATTTGAACATACGTATGCTGATGCTGAAATTATCATGAGTTTCTATAATCTATCAACAACCCATTGGTAGGTAACTAACACCCTTGCAAAGGGTCCAGTAGGTGCTGACCAAAGCAATGAGTTAAGTGTGGCTTCATCACTAGCCTGCCGGATACTGGGCAGTCTTTTGGGAAGTCTGGTGTTTCTTCCATGGCCCCCGGCTCCCAGCAAACACACATGGAGAGCTTTGTGGCTTTTCAGTTACGATCTGTTTGCCGGCCATACCTCGAAGAGCTGTGCTTTTCAGTGACCCACTGAGTTGTGCAGCTTGTTCAGTCTGTCGCTGGGAGCAGTCCAGACCCCTGATAGTTGCCCTGATTTTTAAGTAAGGTACTGGCCACTTCTGTAGAGATATGTAACAATATGGCCAACTTCCAGACAATTGTTTCAGGTGTTTGTGTTGCCGGTTGGTGGTGGAGAAGAGCATAAAGATTGTGATCTAGGTACTGGCTGCTACTTAGAGAGTTATGTATCATTCTTAATGGCCCACACCCTAAAAAATCTGTTTAGCTGTTGAGGTCGGGTGCTGGTCAAGCCTGTGAGAGTTATGTTGTTTTATAAGTGGCATGCTTCGTGCTGGCTGACTGTGGGAGAGATATGTGGCATTGTAGGTGAACTGTTTGGTGTTGACCTAACTCCCTGAGAGTTATGTGTTGCCAGCAGCTCTATCTAGTTTTGCAGCCCTTTCAGCATCTCTGTGGTTTCTGGTCAACCTCCTGAGTTCAGTGTGGTAGTGCATGTAGCGTACAATATGCCAGCAAACAATGTGACGGTTGTGGTTTCCTTAGCGGCGTGTTGGCAGAAGCCAACCTTTCCAAAGGGCATGTTGCTCCTCTACTGACCCTTTAAGGGTTGACCATTACAATCTTGTAGCTGATGGTCCGCAGAGACTTGTATAACTTCTATTGTACTTAATACAATCATTCGAACTGATATTTTGCGTGATATTTTACTTTCTGTTTAAGAATTTTCCATTATTTTTTGACAGAAATGCTCTATGTAGTTTTAATTTTCCGGTGGATATTGTCTTTGGAAAGAAGGTAGAATTATCTCAGCCGACAAATATTTGCTAACTGTTTCAGAACTTCAGATATATTCATGAAAGACGAGAAATAAAGAGCGACATTAAGCTCAGGGATAAAGGCAGTATCATGTCATATTTTGCTTAGGTAAGTAAAACGAACAAAAAATATAATTAAACTTGAGTAGAAAGACTTTTCCGGTGCAGGATATGAGCTTTTTAGCGACCCAGGGTAAGGTGATGATGACGGTAATTACTCCTTAATGAAGACCATTGTGGAAAAGACTCATTTTTCAGAATGTTCATTTGTTCTTGGTATTGTTGCCCTTCTCCTCATCCAACATCTTCATCTTTTATTTTCGTTTTTCATTCATTTCTTTTCTTTGAAATTTATCATCATGGTATGTTTAAATCTCTCTCTCTCTCTCTCTCTCTCTCTCTCTCTCTCTCTCTCTCTCTCTCTCTCTCTCTCTCTCTCTCTCTCTCTCTCTCTCTCTCTCTCTCTCTCTCTCTGTTAGTAAACAATACCCGTGTTGGAGAACATCTATAATAGGCAATTGTGACCATGAAATGGTTAGGTTCGAAGTAAATATCAAAACCTGTTACCCTAAAACCAGTATCATGACCCCTAGCTTCAAAATGGAGGATTTTAACTGCTTTTGCGACGCATTAAAGAGTCTCATCCTTGTTGATTCATACTCAGGGGAATTATAGGGCAGATTTAAGCGACAGTTTATGCATCATCAAGTCACGTTCATTCCAATGCACGACAGAAATAATAGCACCAACAACAAGCCAGAATGGAACTTCCAAGATATTGCAAGAGCTATGAGGCGCAGAAATGAACTCTATAAACTTACGAAAAGAGACAATGACTCAAATATTGCAACGCGATAGAATGCAGTCAGAATATACGTGAAAAGTCTTATCACCTAAGCCAAGAGAGAGTACAAAGTGGGTATTGCAAAAAAAGTAATAGAGATACTAAAAGATTTTATAGATATATTATCAATGAAAGACAAATAATGAGTAGGATAGGACCTGAAGTGAACAAGGAAGGGAAAAACATTGTGGACAATAAAGATATGGCAAGATCCTTGAATATGTCTCTTAGTTCTGTTTTTACGCTAGAAAGCAACGACAAAAATTTTGAGGCAGTGATAGAAGCACCCACGCCATGCAAGAATTTACCATCACAGTTAGAGAAGTACCAACACAGATAGTTAAGTTAAAGACTAATAAAAGCCCAGGTTCTGATCGTTTCTATCCACGAGTGATTCAAAAGGTCAAACTCGATATTGTTGGACTGGTTACCCGTATTTTCAGTAAATCTTTCAGGATGGAATTGTCCCGTAGGCCTGGAGACTGGTAGGCGCCATTCCTTTACATAAAAAAAGGAAGCTGCGAATTGCCTAGCAGTTACATTCCTATTAGCCGCACATCAATTACATGTAAACCTTTTGAGTCGACTATTAGAGATCAATTATACACAGCATAGTTTTAGAAGGCGCAGATCATGCCTCACAAACTTCCATGAGTTTTATCATAAATCATCCACTACCCACGACAAGCCAAAAGCAATAGCTATGATATTTCTAGATTTCCAGAAAGCATTCGACATAGTCCCCTAAGTTAGATGGATGCGTAAGTACCGGGCCTTAAGTATTGCTGGTTGCATACGAAATTGGATAGAAGCCTGGTTACGTGATAAGAAGCAGAGAGTCGTAATGAATAGGGAATCATCGCCTTGGTCACCCGTTACTAGTAGAGTCCCCAAGGCATTCGTTCTTGGGCCTATACTTTGCATCATTCATGTTAACGATATTGATGTAGGATGTGCAGATGACACAAAGATTGGCAGTGCCATATCAACTGAAGAAGATAGGCTAAGTTTACATTAGGATTTAGACAAAATCACTGACTGTTCTAGAAAATGGCAAATACCATTAAACGTCAATAACTGTCAGCTGCTACAGGTAGGAAACCATAACAAAAAAAATTCGATTGTGATCTGATTGGCCACAAGATAAAGGACATCTTGTGTGAGGGATCTAAGGTCACTGTCTCCAACGTCAAAGTCTCTAATCATTGTAGTGAAGCTGGTAAGAAAGTAAATAGAATGTTAGAATTTATTTACAAAAACTTTACACACAACAGCAAGGATGTAATATTGCCTCTATACCTAAGTCTAGTTAAACTTCACCTTGATTATGCAGTGCAATTTTGGGCCCCCACTTAATCAAGGATAATTTTGAATTGGAAGCAGTGCAGCGTAGACTAGATAAACTGAAACCTTCCTTGCGTAAGAAAAATATGAGAAAAGACTCCGAGAATTAAACTTTTTTCCTTAATCAAGAGGTTACTCCATGACAAATTAATTTAATTTGATAAGATACTTAGAGGATTCAACAACGTCGCTATTGAAAGTTCCTTCACAGTAGCGCCAGGATTACCGACGACAGAAAATGGATTGTAAGAAATATTCTTTTACCAAAGAGATTACTGTTGCGTGAAATAACTCCATGAAAATGTTGTTCTTGGCAACATCCTTTTTAGCTTTAAAATTAGGCTTGATCATCGCTTGTCACTCAGATAATGATGATTCATTTAACCAATCATCACAACATATTGGTGTATCATGCTACATTCTCAACCACCGGCCATGCTGAGTTAAGATACCAACACTGATTAATCCACGTCACCTACTTCGAGACAGTAAGAATTGTTGCATCATTTTTCAACACCAGGAATAGTATGGGCATGGTATGTCGAGGATGGAGTTAAAGTTTATCCTTGCTATTATTAGGATGAATGACACATTCATGTACATTCTACCTCATGAGTTTCGTATGAATATTTCCTTCATGAATATTAATCCTTCAAGGTAATTTTTCCACCTGTTCTCTGTGTGGGAGTGGAGGTTGGGTGGGGAGAGAACCTTGGCTTTGCTATACTTTTCTTCTACTGCTTTTAAGGGAACTACTTTTTATTTCTAAGTATTGTTAAAGCCAAACCACCTCGTTTGAATCTTGGGTCTGTGTGTTTTGTTCTCTCTCTCTCTCTCTCTCTCTCTCTCTCTCTCTCTCTCTCTCTCTCTCTCTCTCTCTCTCTCTCTCTCTCTCTCTCTCTCTCTCTCTCTCTCTCTCTCTCTCTCTCTCTCTCTCTCTTTGTCTACCTAGCACTCTATGTGCACCACTACAGAACAGCCGCCATTGACTGAGACGTCCATGCTTCTCAATCCAGCGTGTATGGAAAATATTTTTAGTATTATTATTTGTTATGGGATGAACCTTGCTATCTGCCAACTCAAGTTCGATGATTGATAATGTCTCATCTGATGCCAGCCTTCCTTGTGTCTCATTTAATGCCAGCCTTCCTTGTGTCTCATCTAATGACAGCCTTCCTTGTGTCTCACTTAATGCCACCTTCCTTGTGTCTCATCTAAAGCCAGCCTTACTTGTGTCTCATTTAATGCCAGCTTTCCTTGTGTCTCATCTAATGCTAGCCTTCCTTATGTCTCATCTAATGCCAGCCTTCCTTGTGTCTCATCTAATGCCAGCCTTCCTTGTGTCTCATTTAATGAGAAGCTTTCTTGTGTGTCATCTAATGCCAGCCTACCTTGTGTCTCATTTAATGCCAGCCCTCCTTGTGTCCCATTTAATGCCAGCCTTGCTTGTGTCTCACTTTATGACAGGCTTTCTTGTCTCATCTAATGCCAGCATTCCTTATGTCTCTAATGCCACCCTTTCTTGCGTCTCAATGCCAGCCTTCCTTGTGTCTAATCTGATGCCAGCCTTTCTTGTGTCTTAATTAATGCCAGCTTTCCTTGAGTCTCCTCTAATGCCAGCCTTCCTTGTGTCTCATTAAATGCCAGTCTTTCATAGTGTCTCATTTTTTGCCAGCCTTCCTTATGTCTCCTCTAATGCCAGCCTTCCTTGTGTCTCATACATTGCCAGCCTTCTTTGTGTCTAATCTAATGCCAGACTTCTTTGTGTCTCATTTAATGCCAGCCTTCCTTGTGTCTCAATTATACCAGCCTTCCTTGTGTCTCACTTAATGCCAGCCTTCCTTGTGTCTCATCTAATGCAAGCCTTATTTGTGTCTTATCTAGTGCCAGCCTTCCTTATGTCTCACGTAATGCTAGCTTCCCTTATGTCTTACTCAATGCCAGCCTCCCTTGTGTTTCATCTAATGCAAGCCTTCCTTGTCTCTCATCTAATGCCAGCCTTCCTTGTGTCTCATATAATACTAGCCTTCCTTGTGTTTTATCTAATGCCAGCCTTCCTTATGTCTCACTTACTGCCGGCCTTCCTTGTCTCTCAGTGCCAGCATTCCTTGTGTCTCATCTAATGCAAGCCTTCCTTGTATCTCATCTAATGCCAGTCTTCCTTATGTCTCATCTAATGTCTGTCTTCCTTGCGTCTCATTTATTGCCAGCCTTCCTTGTGACTCATCTAATGCTAGCCCTCCTTGTGTCTCAAATAATGCCAGCCTTCCTTGTGTCTCATTTAATGACAACCTTCCTTGTGTCTTATCTATTGCCAACCTTCCTTGTGTGTCATTTAATGCCAGCCTTCCTTGTGTCTTATTTAATGCCAGCCTTTCTCGTGTCTCATCTAATGTTAGTCTTCCTTGTGTCTCATTTAATGCCAGCCTTCCTTGCGTCTCATCTGATGCCAGCCTTCCTTGTGTCTCATCTAACGCCAGCCTTCCTTGTGTCTCACCTAAATCCAGCCTTCCTTGTGTCTCATCTAAAGCCAACCTTCTTTGTGTCTCATCTAATGCCAGCCTTCCTTGTGTCTCATCTAAATCTAGCTTTCCTTGTGTCTCATCCAATGCCAGCTTTCCTTGTGTCTCATCTAATGCCAGCCTTCATTGTGTCCCATTTAATGCCAGCCTTCCCCGTATCTCATCTAATGCCAGCGTTTCTTGTGTCTCATTTAATCCCAACCTTCCTTGTGTCTCAACTAGTGCCTGCCTTCCTTGTGTCTCATTTAATTCCAGCCCTCCTTGTGTCTCATCTAATGCCAGCCTTCCTTGTGTTTCATTTAATGGCTTGCTTCCTTGTGTTTCATTTAATGCCAGCCTTACTTGTTTCTAATCTAATGCCAGCCTTCCTTGTGTCTTATCTAATGCCAGCCTTCCTTGTGTCTCATTTAATTCCAGCCCTCCTTGGGTCTCACTTATTGCCAGCCTCCCTTGTGTTTCATTCAGTGCCAACCTTCCTTGTGTCACATTTAATGCCAGCCTTCCTTCTACCTCATCTAATGTCAGCCTTCCTTGTGTCTTATTTAATTCCAGCCCTCCTTGTGTCTCATTTAATGCCAACCTTCCTTGTGTCTAATCTATTGCCAGCCTTCCTTGTGTGTCATTTAATGCCAGCGTTCTTTGTGCCTCATTAAATGCCAGCCTTTCTCGTGCCTCATCTAATGCGAGCCTTCTTTGTGTCTCATTTAATACCAGCCTTCCTTGTGTCTCATCTAATGCCAGCCTTCCTTGTGTCTCATCTAACGCCAGCCTTCCTTGTGTCTCACCTAAATCCAGCCTTCCTTGTGTCTCATCTAAAGCCAACCTTCTTTGTGTCTCATCTAATGCCAGCCTTCCTTGTGTCTCATTTAATGACAAGCTTTCTTGTGTGTCATCTAATGCCAGCCTTCCTTGTGTCTCATTTAATGCCAGCCCTCCTTGTGTCTCATCTAATGCCAGCCTTCCTTGTGTCTCATTTAATGCCAGCCTTCCTTGTGTCTCACCCAATGACAGGCTTTCTTGTCTCATCTAATGCCAGCATTCCTTATGTCTCCTCTAATGCCACCCTTTCTTGCATCTCAATGCCAGCCTTCCTTGTGTCTCATCTGATGCCAGCCTTTCTTGTGTCTCATTTAATGCCAGCTTTCCTTGAGTCTCATCTAATGCCAGCCTTCCTTTTGTCTCATTAAATGTCAGTCTTTCTTAGTGTCTCATTTTTTGCCAGCCTTCCTTATGTCTCCTCTAATGCCAGCCTTCCTTGTGTCTCATACATTGCCAGCCTTCTTTGTGTCTAATCTAATGCCAGACTTCTTTGTGTCTCATTTAATGCCAGCCTTCCTTGTGTCTCAATTATACCAGCCTTCCTTGTGTCTCACTTAATGCCAGCCTTCCTTGTGTCTCATCTAATGCTACCCTTATTTGTGTCTTATCTAGTGCCAGCCTTCCTTATGTCTCACGTAATGCTAGCTTCCCTTATGTCTTACATAATGCCAGCCTTCCTTGTGTTTCATCTAATGCAAGCCTTCCTTGTCCCTCATCTAATGCCAGCCTTCCTTGTGTCTCATATACTACTAGCCTTCCTTGTGTTTTATCTAATGCCAGCCTTCCTTATGTCTCACTTATTGCCGGCCTTCCTTGTCTCTCAATGCCAGCATTCCTTGTGTCTCATCTAATGCAAGCCTTCCTTGTATCTCATCTAATGCCAGTCTTCCTTGTGTCTCATCTAATGTCTGTCTTCCTTGCGTCTCATTTATTACCAGCCTTCCTTGTGTCTCATCTAATGCTAGCTTTCCTTGTGTCTCAAATAATGCCAGCCTTCCTTGTGTCTCATTTAATGACAACCTTCCTTGTGTCTTATCTATTGCCAACCTTCCTTGTGTGTCATCTAATGCCCACCTTCCTTGTGTCTTATTTAATGCCAGCCTTTCTCGTGTCTCATCTAATGTTAGTCTTCCTTGTGTCTCATTTAATGCCAGCCTTCCTTGCGTCTCATCTGATGCCAGCCTTCCTTGCGTCTCATCTAATGCCAGCCTTCCTTATGTCTCATCTAAATCCAGCCTTCCTTGTGTCTCATCCAATGCCAGCTTTCCTTGTGTCTCATCTAATGCCAGCCTTCCTTGTTTCCCATTTACTGCCAGCCTTCCCCGTGTCTCATCTAAAGCCATCGTTTCTTGTGTCTCATTTAATCCCAACCTTCCTTTTGTCTCAACTAGTGCCTGCCTTCCTTGTGTCTCATTTAATTCCAGCCCTCCTTGTATCTCCTCTAATGCCAGCCATCCTTGTGTTTCATTTAATGGCTTCCTTCCTTGTGTTTCATTTAATGCCAACCTTACTTGTTTCTAATCTAATGCCAGTCTTCCTTGTGTCTCATCTAATGCCAGCCTTCCTTGTGTCTCATTTAATTCCAGCCCTCCTTGGGTCTCATTTATTGCCAGCCTTCCTTGTGTTTCATTCAATGCCAGCCTTCCTTGTGTCACATTTAATGCCAGCCTTCCTTGTGTCTCATCTAATGCCAGCCTTCCTTGTGTCTCATTTAATTCCAGCCCTCCTTGGGTCTCATTTATTGCCAGCCTTCCTTGTGTTTCATTCAATGCCAGCCTTCCTTGTGTCACATTTAATGCCAGCCTTCCTTGTGCCTCATCAAATGTCAGCCCTCCTTGTGTCTTATTTAATTCCAGCCCTCCTTGTGTATCATCTAATGCCAACCTTCCTTGTGTCTCATCTAATGCCAGCCATCCTTGTGTCTCACTTAATGCCAGCCTTCCTTGTGTCTCATCTAATGCTAGCCTTATTTGTGTCTTGTCTAATGACAGCCTTCCTTATGTGTCACATAATGCTAGCCTCCCATATGTCTTATTTAATGCCAACCTTCCTTGTGACTCAGTTGATATACAACGAAGTGACGTAGTTAGGACGCCATTTTGTAAACACGTAATTCTAAGACAGACAACGAGCGTATCATATACTTATTATGTGGACAAGAAGTGTATGTAGATGATGTTCTTTGCGTTTAGCCAACAAATGAAAATCTACAAAGATTTTTCCCCTTACTTAACAATTTAGTACCTTCCATCAAATTTTCTGTAGAAAATAAAAATAATGGTATGCTACCATTTTCAGACTGCATGATCCATTGGCAAGGAAAGAAGTTTAAGTTTAGCATGCACAAAAACCCTACCAATGTATGCTCATATATCAATTATCACTCATCTCAACATGACAGAGTTAGATTACCATCATTTCACTCGATGTTCCTTAGGCCATTACGTATTTGCAGTCCAGAGTTTATTGATGATGAGTTTGAGAACTTATATTCTATTGCATCTAAGTTAAAGTACCTAGATCTTTCATTGATTAATCTCTTAAGTTAGTAGAGAAATAAATTTATGGAGTTGAACCTAAACCTCCTATTGACACCAAGAATCTTTTAGCTCTCCCTTTTGATAATGATTTTACTTTACTTCCCATGTTTTTAAGTCCTTTAATGTAAATGTTACCTTCAGGAACAATAATACTATAAAGAATACCTTAATCAGGAACTCACCAGAAAATTCTCCTGGATGCATCTATAAAGTGCCATGGAGAAATTGTAATAAGTTTAATGTTTGGCAGACTACTAAGGGTCTTTCTGTTAGACTTAAGCAACATGAATATAATATAAGAACAGGACAAGAATAAAATGCCTTTTTTAATCACGTTAAAAACTACGATCATTGAATTGACAGGAGTAATGCCATCTCAGTTATTAACTCTAACTTCAGTACCAAGAGAAACATCACTGAATCTTCTATTATAGAATACAAAAAGAATTATAACATTAATATTAGTGAAGGTCTATACAAATTGGATAGCTTTATTGTTGATAAAATTTGTAAAGAATTTCCCTTTTTGTCCACATAATAAGTTTATGATACGATCGTTGTGTGTCTTGGACAATCACGTGTTTACCAAATGGCGTCCTAGCTACGTCCCTTCGTTGTATATCAGTTGACTCATATTTCTTTTTTGTCTCCCTGATGATGTGATTATTACACGAAAGTGGACGTGGGAACTTATCGTGTTTCATTTTCCACGTGGACTAATGAGGGTATACTTGATCACGAGCAAATTTGTGACCCTTTCCAATATATTCATATATATATATATATATATATATATATATATATATATATATATATATATATATAGGGGTGAAAGAATACTTCCCACGTATTCCTCGCGTGTCGTAGAAAGCGACTAGAGGGGACGGGAGCGGGGGGCCAGAAATCCTCCCCTCCTTGTATTAACTTTCTAAAATGGGAAACAGAAGAAGGAGTCACGCGGGGAGTGCTCATCCTCCTCGAAGGCTCAGAGTGGGGTGCCTAAATGTGTGTGGATGTAACCAAGATGTGAAAAAAGGAGAGATAGGTAGTATGTTTGAGGAAAGGAACCTGGATGTTTTGGCTCTGAGTGAAACGAAGCTAAAGGGTAAAGGGGAAGAGTGGTTTGGGAATGTCTGGGGAGTAAAGTCAGGGGTTAGTGAGAGGACAAGAGAAAGGGAAGGAGTAGCAATGCTCCTGAAACAGGAGTTGTGGGAGTATGTGATAGAGTGTAAGAAAGTAAACTTTAGATTGATATGGGTAAAACTGAAAGTTGATGGAGAGAGGTGGGTGATTATTGGTGCATATGCACCTGGGCATGAGAAGAAAGATCAAGAGAGGCAAGTGTTTTGGGAGCAGCTGAATGAGTGTGTTAGTGGTTTTGATGCACGAGACCGGGTCATAGTGATGGTTGATTTGAATACAAAGGTGAGTAATGTGGCAGTTGAGGGAATAATTGGTATACATGGGGTGTTCAGTGTTGTAAATGGAAATGGTGAAGAGCTTGTAGATTTATGTGCTGAAAAAGGACTGATGATTGGGAATACCTGGTTTAAAAAGCGAGATATACATAAGTATACTTATGTAAGTAGGAGAGATGGCCAGAGAGCGTTATTGGATTACGTGTTAATTGACAGGCGTGCGAAAGAGAGACTTTTGGATGTTAATGTGCTGAGAGATGCTACTGGAGGGATGTCTGAGCATTATCTTGTGGAGGCTAAGGTGAAGATTTGTATGGGTTTTCAGAAAAGAAGAGTGAATGTTGGGGTGAAGAGGGTGGTGAGAGTAAGTGAGCTTGATAAGGAGACCTGTGTGAGGAAGTACCAGAAGAGACTGAGTACAGAATGGAAAAAGGTGAGAACAATGGAAGTAAGGGGAGTGGGGGAGGAATGGGATGTATTTAGGGAATCAGTGATGGATTGCGCAAAAGATGCTTGTGGCATGAGAAGAGTGGGAGGTGGGTTGATTAGAAAGGGTAGTGAGTGGTGGGATGAAGAAGTAAGAGTATTAGTGAAAGAGAAGAGAGAGGCATTTGGACGATTTTTGCAGGGAAAAAATGCAATTGAGTGGGAGATGTATAAAAGAAAGAGACAGGAGGTCAAGAGAAAGGTGCAAGAGGTGAAAAAAAGGGCAAATGAGAGTTGGGGTGAGAGAGTATCATTAAATTTTAGGGAGAATAAAAAGATGTTCTGGAAGGAGGTAAATAAAGTGCGTAAGACAAGGGAGCAAATGGGAACTTCAGTGAAGGGCGCAAATGGGGAGGTGATAACAAGTAGTGGTGATGTGAGAAGGAGATGGAGTGAGTATTTTGAAGGTTTGTTGAATGTGTTTGATGATAGAGTGGCAGATATAGGGTGTTTTGGTCGAGGTGGTGTGCAAAGTGAGAGGGTTAGGGAAAATGATTTGGTAAACAGAGAAGAGGTAGTGAAAGCTTTGCGGAAGATGAAAGCTGGCAAGGCAGCAGGTTTGGATGGTATTGCAGTGGAATTTATTAAAAAAGGGGGTGACTGTATTGTTGACTGGTTGGTAAGGTTATTTAATGTATGTATGACTCATGGTGAGGTGCCTGAGGATTGGCGGAATGCGTGCATAGTGCCATTGTACAAAGGCAAAGGGGATAAGAGTGAGTGCTCAAATTACAGAGGTATAAGTTTGTTGAGTATTCCTGGTAAATTATATGGGAGGGTATTGATTGAGAGGGTGAAGGCATGTACAGAGCATCAGATTGGGGAAGAGCAGTGTGGTTTCAGAAACGGTAGAGGATGTGTGGATCAGGTGTTTGCTTTGAAGAATGTATGTGAGAAATACTTAGAAAAGCAAATGGATTTGTATGTAGCATTTATGGATCTGGAGAAGACATATGATAGAGTTGATAGAGATGCTCTGTGGAAGGTATTAAGAATATATGGTGTGGGAGGAAAGTTGTTAGAAGCAGTGAAAAGTTTTTATCGAGGATGTAAGGCATGTGTACGTGTAGGAAGAGAGGAAAGTGATTGGTTCTCAGTGAATGTAGGTTTGCGGCAGGGGTGTGTGATGTCTCCATGGTTGTTTAATTTGTTTATGGATGGGGTTGTTAGGGAGGTAAATGCAAGAGTTTTGGAAAGAGGGGCAAGTATGAAGTCTGTTGGGGATGAGAGAGCTTGGGAAGTGAGTCAGTTGTTGTTCGCTGATGATACAGCGCTAGTGGCTGATTCATGTGAGAAACTGCAGAAGCTGGTGACTGAGTTTGGAAAAGTGTGTGGAAGAAGAAAGTTAAGAGTAAATGTGAATAAGAGCAAGGTTATTAGGTACAGTAGGGTTGAGGGTCAAGTCAATTGGGAGGTGAGTTTGAATGGAGAAAAACTGGAGGAAGTGAAGTGTTTTAGATATCTGGGAGTGGATCTGGCAGCGGATGGAACCATGGAAGCGGAAGTGGATCATAGGGTGGGGGAGGGGGCGAAAATCCTGGGAGCCTTGAAGAATGTGTGGAAGTCGAGAACATTATCTCGGAAAGCAAAAATGGGTATGTTTGAAGGAATAGTGGTTCCAACAATGTTGTATGGTTGCGAGGCGTGGGCTATGGATAGAGTTGTGCGCAGGAGGATGGATGTGCTGGAAATGAGATGTTTGAGGACAATGTGTGGTGTGAGGTGGTTTGATCGAGTGAGTAACGTAAGGGTAAGAGAGATGTGTGGAAATAAAAAGAGCGTGGTTGAGAGAGCAGAAGAGGGTGTTTTGAAGTGGTTTGGGCACATGGAGAGGATGAGTGAGGAAAGATTGACCAAGAGGATATATGTGTCGAAGGTGGAGGGAACAAGGAGAAGAGGGAGACCAAATTGGAGGTGGTAAGATGGAATGAAAAAGATTTTGTGTGATCGGGGCCTGAACATGCAGGAGGGTGAAAGGAGGGCAAGGAATAGAGTGAATTAGAGCGATGTGGTATACCGGGGTTGACGTGCTGTCAATGGATTGAATCAAGGCATGTGAAGTGTCTGGGGTAAACCATGGAAAGCTGTGTAGGTATGTATATTTGCGTGTGTGGACGTATGTATATACATGTGTATGGGGGGGGGGGGTTGGGCCATTTCTTTCGTCTGTTTCCTTGCGCTACCTCGCAAACGCGGGAGACAGCGACAAAGTATAATAAAAAATAATATAAATATATATATATATATATATATATATATATATATATATATATATATATATATATATATATATATATATATATATATATATATATATATATATATATATTGTTGTTGTTGTTGTTCGCTGATGATACAGCGCTGGTGGCTGATTCATGTGAGAAACTGCAGAAGCTGGTAACTGAGTTTGGAAAAGTGTGTGGAAGAAAAAAGTTAAGAGTAAATGTGAATAAGAGCAAGGTTATTAGGTACAGTAGGGTTGAGGGTCAAGTCAATTGGGAGGTGAGTTTGAATGGAGAAAAACTGGAGGAAGTGAAGTGTTTTAGATATCTGGGAGTGGATCTGGCAGCGGATGGAACCATGGAAGCGGAAGTGGATCATAGGGTGGGGGAGGGGGCGAAAATCCTGGGAGCCTTGAAGAATGTGTGGAAGTAGAGAACATTATCTCGGAAAGCAAAAATGGGTATGTTTGAAGGAATAGTGGTTCCAACAATGTTGTATGGTTGCGAGGCGTGGGCTATGGATAGAGTTGTGCGCAGGAGGATGGATGTGCTGGAAATGAGATGTTTGAGGACAATGTGTGGTGTGAGGTGGTTTGATCGAGTGAGTAACGTAAGGGTAAGAGAGATGTGTGGAAATAAAAAGAGCGTGGTTGAGAGAGCAGAAGAGGGTGTTTTGAAGTGGTTTGGGCACATGGAGAGGATGAGTGAGGTAAGATTGACCAAGAGGATATATGTGTCGGAGGTGGAGGGAACAAGGAGAAGAGGGAGACCAAATTGGAGGTGGAAAGATGGAGTGAAAAAGATTTTGTGTGATCGGGGCCTGAACATGCAGGAGGGTGAAAGGAGGGCAAGGAATAGAGTGAATTGGAGCGATGTGGTATACCGGGGTTGACGTGCTGTCAGCGGATTGAAGCAGGGCATGTGAAGCGTCTGGGGTAAACCATGGAAAGCTGTGTAGGTATGTATATTTGCGTGTGTGGACGTATGTATATACATGTGTATGGGGGGGGGGGGGTTGGGCCATTTCTTTCGTCTGTTTCCTTGCGCTACCTCGCAAACGCGGGAGACAGCGACAAAGTATAATAAAATAATAAAAAATTATATATATATATATATATATATTCTAACTGAACCAGGTATTCATTTCGTCGACCAATTCCAAAGGGAGGATGAACAGCTGAGTTTGACTGTGGACTGAGTTTAATAACCAGGATTCGAACCTATACGCTCGACGCTGGGCGGCCCGTAATGGTCAGGAACGCTAACCGGTACGCCACGGAGGACCATTGCTAACTGAAGGTTCTGATGAGTATTGTTCCCTGAGAATCTCCCGCTCCTTGTTGTAATTTGCCCTGGCCAAGCGTAGGTTTTATGGTCGTGAATGTGATTACTGGGTAAATAGAAGGCTACTGTACATTCTGAGAGGCAAGAACTTCTCACGACTGCAGGTTCTGGTTAAGTTGTATGTAGGCATTTACTGATAACGACGAGGGAAGATGAATCACAAGTCTCAAGTGCACTTTCTTGTGTTGCTTCATCTGGGGAGACGAGAAATGAAGATATAAAACGCTAAAGTTCACTCATGGCTTACCTTGTTTCATATTTCCTAGTGGATATCAGCAACTATTATACGTATTGTAAGTTCTAGGAAGGTAGGAGTAAATTTCGTGTTCTTCAAAGTAGGAGTTATTACGAATCAAGAATAAGATCCACTGGAAATCTTTCTTGGTTTTTGGCACTAGTCTTGATGTTTTCTTTCAAAACATAACCTGAATGTTTGCAGACTATTCTACACAACATCCAGATGAATTCTGACCTTTGCCCATACATATTCTACACGAGGGTCGTCCACCTGACTCCGAATCGTTCTTTCAGAGGTGATTCTAACACGGCTCTTGTCACTTTATCAGCGGAAGGTGCTGAATGACGCCCACTGGATCTGAGGAAACTGTTAGTTCTCCTACTGCATCTGGCATGTTAGGTTCATTGATATGTTGCCCTCATTCAGTATGTCACATACTCGACCTCTTCCTCGTCGGGATACAGATTGAGCCGTTGGTCCTTTACCCTGAATCAGTAAGGAATACACTTGCCCTGTACCTCGACGAGATGCACATTAAGAGCAGCGTAATGTGATCAGAAATGTTACCAAAAATACAACTATTAGATGACAGCAATGATCGTATTTCGTAATATATCAAATGATTCTGGGACATTATCTTCCCTACGTGTCACTCATAAAGAACATGATGAAACCAAGCCGAGAAATGTCAACACTCCATACTTTTCACTACTGGATATTCCCATTTATCATTATATGCAAACGTATCAAGCGATATCGCAGATCCATTTATCATTATATGCAAACGTATCAAGCGATATCGCAGATCCATTTATCATTATATGCAAACGTATCAAGCGATATCGCAGATCCATTTATCATTATATGCAAACGTATCAAGCGATATCGCAGATCCATTTATCATTATATGCAAACGTATCAAGCGATATCGCAGATCCATTTATCATTATATGTAAACGTATCAAGCGATATCGCAGATCCATTTATCATTATATGTAAACGTATCAAGCGATATCGCAGATCCATTTATCATTATATGTAAACGTATCAAGCGATATCGCAGATCCATTTATCATTATATGCAAACGTATCAAGCGATATCGCAGATGAAACGGAGAAGATTAAGGAAATGAAAATCTCACGTCAATAAGACGATGATAAAAATGAAATGAATCATTCATAAAGCCAACGATTCTTCCCTTCCTCACTAAGGGTGCGTATCCTCCTACACACACAGCAACACGTGCCACAATGGCAGATGAGGAGCAAAACATGATGCATACTATTATCTGGACGTGAGGAAGGTGGTACATGAAGCTGGTAACCGGTAGGTTATGTCTGCTATAAATACCACTTTATGTCATCCTCCGTAATTGGCAAGGATGGTTGTTTATGAGACAGACGGACAGACAGACAGACAGGTGGGAGAGAAGGGCAATCCATTCACTCTGTTCATTCTTTCATTGTTCATATTGAGTCAAGATTGATCTGTCTACCTTTACACTGACCATTACTCATCGGTGGACCGCTAGGTTCTGGCCACTCTTCTGACCGTCATGTTCCCTATCTCGTCAGGGAAGTGCTACATATCTGGCCAGTCTCCTACACCGGCTGGAGGCGCCATCATTGGTGCGTGGGGCAACACCACAGTATCGTCTGGCAAAGGTGGGTAGAATAGCCCTATAACCGTTTTCTGTGTACATTTTTCCCTTCATTCTCTCCTTTTACAGTTATTTTACCTTCGGTCTAGACTCACCCCTGAATCAGATATCATCCACCCCAGGTATTAACTCTTAATACAAAGGGAGACTTAATCTGGTTGCAGCTCCTTAATCCTTTAGGAGAGAAAGCTTATCACTTGACAGAATATTGCTCACACCTGTGATTATCCCGTCTAATAACTCGTGCTTGAGGATTCTAATAAGCCGCTGTGCAGGATGTTACAAAGTTATATCCTTCCTGTTCTTCAGACATACTACCAATAGCATTCAGTGCAGAACGTTGGCTTAATGCCTTTCGCATGTGTTCTCTCACGCTACGGACGTTGTAATTTTGCTCCTTAACAAGCCATGTAATAGCACTAATCACACACACACACACACACACACACACACACACACACACACACACACACACACACACACACACACACACACACACACACACACACACACACACACACACACACACAACAGTTCGTAGTAATAAAGTATTTAACTTCGTCTTCTCTTGCCCTATACATTACTCGCTTCTGTTATCAACACATTCACGCTGGAGAAGGTTCAAAGCCACCATCATTCAGCTTTAACCAGAACTGCTAACGTAGTATGATCTTGAGCTTAGACGTCATGCAGAGGCAAGGTTCAAAGTCGCCATGAGTCAGTTCTTATCGGAGGAACTTCTTATACGTTTCTAGCTTCAGTCATGGACGGGAAAGGCCATTACCGAGGACTGTAGAAGTATTTAGACATATCAGAAAAAATTATGCATTTTGACACAGTTTTGCCATGAGATGAGTCGTGCTATAGTCTGTATGTGAATCATTTGAACATAGAGATTCGTAACCTTCGTGCCTCTTGGATGTAATGTGACAGGAGAGTTAGTTGGTGAAGGGTGAGATGTAAACAAGAAAACTGTACATAGCTTCTTACTTGGCAAATGATGACTTCATTAACTGTCTGATGATAGCAAGAAGTCCGCTACACACGTCCTAGTTTACCTCTCAGTTTCAAGTACACAGGCCAAAACTGTATAGTTAAACTTGAAAGGGTCCATGGAAAATTAACTTCACAGTCTAAACTGTGTGGACCAAAATTTTTGGATCTGTGTGATATCAGTCGATGCCAGAAGACCTTACAGGCCAACGTTATGGCCAGTATAGTTAAGACTGGGTGAAAACTGAGGGTGTCTACCGTCCCTTAGAAACATTTTGTTATAAAAGATGAAACAGAAGATTCCATTCCTTTCATAAATGCAGGAATTAATCTATAATTTCTCTGAAGCACTGTGAATACAACAGGTTGAACACCACCATCTTCAAATTCAAATCCTTTCAGAGCTGATATCACTAGAATGTGTAAGAAAGTAAATTCTAGATTGATATGGGTAAAACTGAAAGCTGATGGAGAGAGATGGGTGATTATTGGTAAATATGCACCTGGGCATGAAAAGAAAGATCATGAGAGGCAAGTATTTTGGGAGCAGCTGAATGAGTGTGTTAGTGGTTTTGATGCACGAGACCGGGTTATAGTGATGGGTAATTTGAATGCAAAGGTGAGTAATATGGCAGTTGAGGGAATAATTGGTATACATGTGGTGTTCAGTGCTGTAAATGGAAATGGTGAAGAGCTTGTAGATTTATGTGCTGAAAAAGGACTGGTGATTGGCAATACCTGGTTTAAAAAGCGAGATATACATAAGTATACGTATGTAAGTAGGAGAGATGGCCAGAGAGCGTTATTGGATTACGTGTTAATTGATAGGCGCGCAAAAGAGAGACTTTTGGATGTTAATGTGTTGAGAGGTGCAACTGGAGGGATGTCTGATCATTATCTTGCGGAGGCGAAGGTGAAGATTTGTAGGGGTTTTCAGAAAAGAAGAGTGAATGTTGGGGTGAGGAGAGTGGTGAGAGTAAGTGAGCTTGGGAAGGAGAATTGTGTGAGGAAGTACCAGGAGAGACTGAGTACGGAAGGGAAAAAGGTGAGAACAAAGGAGGTAAGGGGAGTGGGGGAGGAATGGGATGTATTTAAGGAAGCAGTGATGGCTTGCGCAAAAGATGCTTGTGGCATGAGAAGCGTGGGAGGTGGCTTGATTAGAAAGGGTAGCGAGTGGTGGGATAAAGAAGTAAGATTATTAGTGAAAGAGAAGAGACAGGCATTTGGACGATTTATGCAGGGAAAAAATGCAAAATGAGTAGGAGATGTATAAAAGAAAGAGGCAGGAGGTCAAGAGAAAAGTGCAAAAGGTGAAAAAGAGGGCAAATGAGAGTTGGGGAGAGAGAGTATCATTAAATTTTAGGGAGAATAAAATGGGTATGTTTGAAGGAATAGTGGTTCCAACAATGTTGTATGGTTGCGAGGCGTGGGCTATGGGAAGAGTTGTGCGCAGGAGGGTGGATGTGCTGGAAATGAGATGTTTGAGGATAATATGTGGTGTGAGGTGGTTTGATCGAGTAAGTAATGTAAGGGTGAGAGAGATGTGTGGAAATAGAAAAAGTGTGGTTGAGAGAACAGAAGAGGGTGTTTTGAAATGGTTTTGGTCACATGGAGAGAATGAGTGAGGAGAGATTGACCAAGATGATATATGTGTCAGAGGTGGAGGGAACGAGGAGAAGTGGGAGACGAAATTGGAGGTGGGAAGATGGAGTGAAAAAGATTTTGAGTGATCGGAGCCTGAACATGCAGGAGGGTGAAAGACGTGCAAGGAATAGAGTGAACTGGAACGATATGGTATACCGGGGTCGACGTGCTGTCAATGGATTGAACCAGGGCATGTGAAGCGTCTGGGGTAAACCATGGAAAGTTCTGTGGGGCCTGGATATGGAATGGGAGCTATGGTTTCGGTGCATTATTACATGACAGCTAGAGACTGAGTGTGAACGAATGTGGCATTTGTTGTCTTTTCCTAGCGCTACCTCGCACACATGAGGGGGGAGGGGGTTGTTATTCCATGTGTGGAGAGGTGGCGATGGGAATAAATAAAGGCAGACAGTATGAATTATGTATATGTGTATATATGTATATGTCTGTGTGTGTATATCTATGTGTACATTGAGATGTATTGGTATGTATATTTGCGTGTGTGGACGGGTATGTATAAACATGTGTATGGGGGTGGGTTGGGCCATTCTTTCGTCTGTTTCCTTGCGCTACCTCGCTATTGCGGGAGACAGCGACAAAGCAAAATAACTAATGAAAATGAATTAATATATATATACATATATATATATATATATAGTCTTCAGTCTCTATCTGTCATATTTAATCCTCCGAAACCACAGCTTCCTTTCCACATCCAGACCCTAAAAAACTTTCTATAGTTTACCCGAGACTCTTCACATGCCCTGGTTCAATCCATTGACAGCACGTCGATCCCGGTATATCACATCGTTCCAGTTCACTCTATTCCTTGCACGCCTTTCGGCCTCCTGTTTCTTCAGGCCCCGATCACTCAAACTCTTTTTCACTCCATCCTTCCAACCCTAATTTCGTTTCCAACTTCTCCTCTCTCCCTCCACCTCTGACACATGTATCCTCTTGGTCAAGCTTTCCTCACTCATTCTCTCCATATGACCAAACCATTTCAATACACCCTCTTCTGCACTCTCAACTACAGTCATATTATTACCACACATCTCTCTTACCCTTTCATTACAAAATCGATCAAACCCCCTCACACCTTATATTGGCCTCAGACATCTCATTTCTAACACATCCACCCTCCTCCGCACAAACTTATCTATAGCCCATGCCTTAACCATAAAACATTGTTTGGACCATTATTTCTTCAAACATACCCATTTTTGCTCTTTCATATAACGTTCTCGCGCTCCACTCTTTCTTTAACTCTCCCAGAACTTTCGTCCCCTCCCCCACCATGTGACTGACTTGTGCTTCCATGTTTCCATCCGCTCCTAAATCCACTCTCAGATATCTAAAACACTTCACTTCCTCCCGTTTCTGCATTCAAACTTACCTCTCAATTTACTTGTCCCTCAACCCAACTGAACTTAATAACCTTGCTATTATTCACATTTACTCTCAGCTTTCTTCTTTCACATACTTTACCAAACTCAGTCACCAACTTCTGTATTTTCTGACCCGAATCAGCCACCAGCGCTGTATCATCAGCGAACAACTGACTCAATTTCCAAGCCCTCTCATCCACAACAGACTGCATCTTTTCCCCTCTCTCGAAAACTTGCATTCAACTCCCTAACAACCACATCCATAAACAAATTAAACAACCATGGAGACATCACGCACTCCTTCCGCAAACCGACATTCTCTGGGAACCAATCACTTTCCTCTCTTTCTACTTGCGCAAATGTCTTACATCCTTGGTAAACACTTTTCACTGCTTCTAGCAACTTACCTCCCACACCATATACTCTTAATACCTTCCACAGAGCAACTCTATGAACTCTATCATATGCCTTCTCCAGATCCATAAATGCTACATTCAAATCCATCTGTTTTTTCAGGTATTTCTCACATACATTCTCAAAGCAAACACCTGATCCACACATCCTCTACCACTTCTGAAACCACACTGCTCTTCCCCAATCTGATGCTCTGTACTTGATTTGACCCTCTCAATCAATACCCTCCTATATGATTTCCCAAGAATACTCACCAAACTTATACCTCTGTAATTTGAACACTCACCTTAATCCCCTTTGCCTTTGTACAATGTCACTATGCATGCATTCCGCCAATCCTCAGGCATTTCACTATGAACCATACATTCATTGAATAACCTTACCAACCAGTCAACAACACAGTCACCCCCTTTTTGAATAGATTCCACAGCAATACCATCCAAACCCGCTGCCTTCTCGTCTTTCATCTTCCGCGAAGCTTTTATTACCTCTTCCCTGTTACCAAATCATTCTCCCTGACCTCTCACTTCGCACACCACCTCGACCAAATCACCCTATATCTGCCACTCTATCATGAAACACATTCAAGAAACCTTCAAAATACTTACTCCATCTCCCTTTCACTTTACTACTTCCTGTTATTACCTCCTCATTTGCCCGCTTCACCGATGTTCCTATTTGTTCACTTGTGTTACCACTTTATTTACCTCCTTCCAAAACATTTTTTTATTATCTTTAAATCTAATGATACTCTCTCACCCTAACCCTCGTTTGACCTCTTTTTCACGTCTTGCACCTTTCTCTTGACCTCTTGCCTCTTTCTTTTATACATCTCCCAGTCATTTGCACTATTTCCCAGCAAAAATTGTCCATATGCCTCTTTCTTCTCTTTCACGAACAATCTTACTTCTTCATCCCACCACTCGCTACCCTTTCTAATCAGCCCACCTCCCACCTTTCTTATGCCACAGGCATCTTTTGCGCAAGCCATCACAGTTTCCCTAAATGCATCCCATTCCTCCCCCACTCCCCTTACATCATTTGCTCTCTCTTTTTAACATTCTGCACTCAATCCGTTCCACACAGAAGTCTCCTTTCCAAGCTCACTTACCTTTTACCACTCTCTCTACCCCACCATTCTCTTTCTTTTCTGAAAACAACTACATATCTTCACCTTCGCCTCCAGAAGATAATGATCACACATCCCTCCAGTTGCTCCACTAGGCATATTTGTGTATGTATATTAGTGGATGGGCCACTCTTCGTCTGATTCCTGGCACTACCTTACTGACGCGAAAAACAGCCATTAAGTGTATATATATGTATTGTTACAGTTATCTCCCCTATTTACCCATAAATATAATAATCATCCATCATATCCTATTCAGTTTTCTTTGAGTAATGATATATCCAGTGTACATCTTATTGTTTTGAGGGTCTTATTATTGTATGTTAATTTAAGATATTTTGTTTATTAGTGTAAACAAATTAAGAGCAAATATTTTCAATATCAGAACAGATTATGAAAGGACCAAAACATATGTAAGAGACAAGAGAAAGTGATATGAAAAAAATTGCATAGAACGTGGAAGAAGGCCAAGGTCAAGCATCTCTCTCCGGAATGGCCGATAGAGGAAGGATGTGATACAAAGCTGTTGGTAGATGTATAATGTAATCTGTACACATTTCAGTCATTTCAAACCCTTACGTTCTATATCTGAGGCCAGTAAATTTGCCAAAGGGATGTTAAGTAATAGAGAGGGAGATCTATGTATCAAAAATAAATGGTATCATTTATGTTATGAGAGAGCCATATTTATTTTTGCTATCATAAATATATTCTTATAGATTTTTATCTGAGTTTAGTATTTGACCAACTTGACAAGAAGGAAAAAGTATGTATAATTACGGCCGTTAGCTGTCAAGACATGTTAGCCAGATTGTAAGGGATTCTGTGTCTAGCCCAAATGTCTCTGTTAACAGAAGCTGTTATCTGTTTTAATGGGTCTATTGGCTGATTATAAACCCTTTAATGTAATGGCTGGAGGCAGAACGTAATATGGGGGCCCGTCTGAGATCTCGAACTGTGAAAGCTGTTGTCTAATATTTTGAACTGTGTAACCTGCTGTCTGGGATTTTGAACAGTGAAATCTGCCGTCAGGGAGCTGAATATGTGGAAGCCTGCTATCCAGGATATGAATATGTGCAAACACTGTCCAGGGAGGTGAAATTGTGAAAACAAGAGTATGTAATTCAAGCTGTCCGAAGTGTTGTGGGTTAGTACTCTACTGTGCTCACTTGAGATATATGGAGAAGATTTCTCTAAACAAGTAAGTGTTTATACTTGTAAATATAGTGTGTTTAAACAGTGGCAGATCACGTTAAGAAGTTTATTGAAACCCTGGATATACATTTTCTGCACCAGTGTACTATAGATGAGCTGAACCAGGTGGCAGTTGATTATAGAATTTCTCTACTGACACATGTCACAAGTGACATGCAGAGAGAATTACCTGACCAGTTGGTGTCCTTAACAATACAATACAATACAATAATAGTGATCAAGGTGCAATGGAGAAAGCAGGATTAGAATTTGAGCTTAAGAAAATAATACAATGATAATACAATACAATAATGATACAAATAATACAATACAATAATAGCGAACAAGTTGCAATGGAGAAAGTAGACTAGAATTTGGGCTTAAGAAAATACAAATAGAGGTACTAAAAAGGAGAGAATTCAGGCTGATAAAGAAGTAAGGCCTAGACAATTAGAAATAGAGGGTACAAGGAGAAGAATTGGATATAAAGATGATAGAGTAAGTCTGGTACCTGAGTTTACTGAAGAAGTTGAGGTCTTCTTTATTCAATTTGAAAAACTTGCCACTATTAAGAAATGGGATGAAATTGACTGGGCCATGTTGGTGCAGAGTAGATTTAAAGGTAAGACTAGAGAGGCGTATGCATGTCTTAGTTTAATGGAATCAGTAGATTATAAGGTTGTGAAGGAAGCATTATTAAAAACTGTGGAGTTGGACGCATAACACACAGGAGAAGGTTTAGGCACGTCAAGAAAATTAGCAGAACTCACCTGGAGATGGCTAGAGAACGTGGAATGACATGTGATAGATGGTGTAAATCAGAAAAAGTAGAAACAATGGAAGAGCAGAGACAACTAGTCCTGTTGGAACAGTTCAAAAGTGGCTTACAACCTGAAACATATTATGAAATATGCAAGAGTGGAGTGAAAAATGTGACGGAAGCAGCCAGGATGGCTGACCAGTTAAAATTAGCTAACAAATACTGTAAGAAAGAAATAACATGATAAGACAGAGTAATTGACAGAATTATGAGAAACCTTATAAATATCCACACTATTCAAATGTTCAACAGTCTAGCCAACGTTATTTTGTGGAAGGTGCACATAACTATGAGCCACAAAACAATATAGGAAATAGATTCCGAAGACATACACAATACCGGTATTCAAGATCTCAGTTTAGTCATAACTCTTATGTTAGTAGACAGGAGAGACCACCAATGAAATGCTTGGGATGTGGAGAATTTGGTCATGGTAAATATCAGTGTCAAAAATTACCGAAGACTATTGGATTGAATGCTGCTTGGGAACAGAAACATGATATTAGTGAAGTAAGAAGTAATAGATATAATGCGAGTAAACCGTAATGTGCAATTCATGAGCCATATATTACTGAAGGAAAGGTTGGAATTAAAGGTAGTCCAGGGAAGAATACTTTGATATTGAGAGATATTGGGCAAGTCAGAGTTCAATTCTAAAAGATGTATCAGAGTGGATGAAGGAGTCTTACTCTGGGGAAACAATGAATGTAAAAGGTTTATGGTTAGGCAAACGTAT
The DNA here is from genome assembly GCF_036320965.1 of Panulirus ornatus. Lineage (NCBI taxonomy): Eukaryota > Metazoa > Arthropoda > Malacostraca > Decapoda > Palinuridae > Panulirus > Panulirus ornatus. The sequence continues at coordinate 22,271,449 of NC_092241.1, forward strand.
CCCATTGCATTATATAGATATTGAGACGTGGATTTGTGAGTGGCTGTGCAAGGTTTGGGATATGTGAGGAATTTCCTGTGCCTGGAGTCCACATGCTATTGGGGAATGATTTGACTGACAAATTAGTCCCAGAGCCTATGATGAGCAATAATCCATTTGATGTAAATACTTTTGTAAAGGTGAACCACATGACAGATAAAACTGTAGAGAATCTGATTAATAGCAACGTACAGTGTACTGAAATTGTTCACCCAGCTTGTGCTGTGACCAGGTCAATGTAAAGAGAGAGAAGTTGATTATGATTTAGATGAATTATCTAATGAAGAGTATGTAACTAGAAATAACATAATAGAAACTGGAAATGAGAAGAGCACGGTGGAATTAAAGATTGATGTATTTCCAGATTTTCTTGTGAACAAGGAGGAGTTGACAGAGTTGCAGAAGGGTGATGAGAGTTTGAAAGAATGTTGGAGTGAGGCTCCTAGAAATGGGAGTGAGAATGATTTGTCAGTTGGATTTTATGTATAAAATGGTGTGTTAATGAAGAAATGGAGGACTGCTTATGTTGCAGCATATGATCACTGGGAGGTCAGAGAGCAAACTGTAGTTCCAAAGAATCATAGGGTACATGTAATTGCTCTGTCTCATAGTTCTTGTTTGTCTAGACATTTGGGAATTAGGAAGGCAAATGACAGGCTATCAGCTCATTTTTATTGGCCAAACATGAAGAAACATGTGTCAAAGTATTATAAGACTCGTGAATAGTGTCAGAGAGTGGGTAAGTCCAACCAGACCTATACAACCAGCAACATTGCAGCCAATTCCTGCTTTTTGTAAACCTTTTAGCAAAATTGCAATCGATTGTGTAGGTCCTTCTACCTAAATACGTAAAGGAAATCAGTATTTATTAACAATGATGTGTGCATCTACCAGATTTCCAGAAGCAGTACCATTACGTAGCATACATTCTAAAAGATATTGTAAGAGAGTTAGTGAGATGTTTCTCCTCGATGGGTATGTCTAAGATTATACAGTCAGACCAGGAAAGTAATTTCACTTTAGGAATGTTCAAAAAAATATTAAAGGGGTTTCATATAACACATAAGATGTCAAGTTCTTATCACCCACAGAGCCAAGGAGTTATGGAGAGATTCCATTAGACTTTGAAAAATACTTTGAGAATATATTGTGAAGAGCTATCAGTGGACTAGAATGAGGGTCTGCCTTTAGCATTGTTTGTCATTAGAGATTCAGTACACGAGTCTACAGGTTTTAGTCCATTTGAGTTAGTGTATGGACATGAAATATGATGTCTATTGAGTATGTTGGAAGAGAAATGGTTAGGGAGGAGTGATTCTCCTGGATTATTGAAGTATGTATCAGATTTTAAAAGCAGACTGTGTAGAGTTGGAGAGATTGCTGCAGAAAATTTGAAAGGGTGTCAAGAAGATATGAAGATACGGTATGACAAAAAATCTAGCAGCAGAGAGTTTAAACCAGGTGCTCGAATGTTGGTATTATTACCTCGCACGGGACATCCTCTGAAAGCAAGATTTTATGGCCCTTTGGTTTTTGAGAAAAGAGTGGATGATTTGAACTACTTTGTAAAAACTTCAGAAAGACGCAAGCCAAGCCAATTGTCTCATATGAAAATGATAAAAATTTATCATGATGGAAATTCTGCAAACGATGATGAGGTTACAAATGTGCCTTGTGCATGTGCTATGTTTGATGATGCAGAGGATGTGGATGGAAGTGAGAATGTAAAGTTGAAAAGATGTGAAGACATATTGTTAAAAAATTCAGATGTGTTAGATGATTTGAAAAAAAAGCTTGATCATTTAGAAACTGAGCGAAGAGATGAGATCATACAAATAATGAATTGGTTTAGGTGTCTGTTTTCTGATGTTCCTAGGAGAAATGATGAATTACTACATGACATAAGAAACTGACGATGCAACACCTATCAAGCAACACTCTTATAGAGTAAACCCTAAAATGAGAGATAATGAGAAAAGAAGTGCAGTATATGCTTGACAATGATCTGATTGAAAAAAGAAATAGTCCTGGGAGTTCACCTTGTGTGCTAATAACTAAACCTGATGGTATGTCCTACAGATTTTGTAGTGAATCAGGAAGGTAGATAAGATAACTACAGCTGACTCGTATCCTATTCCAAGAGTAGAAGTTTGTATTGATCAAATAGGAAATGCTAAATTTGTAACTAAGTGAGATTTGTTGAAAGGGCATTGGGAAGTACCTTTGACTCAAAGAGAAAAAGAAATTCCTGCATTTGTAACCTACGGATGGTTTGTATCAATATAAATGTTGCCCTTTGGTATGAAAAGCAGTGGTAGTACTTTCCAAAGATTAGTAAATCCAGTATTGTGTGATGTTAAAGATTGTTCTCTATATATAGATGATATAGTATTGTATTAAAAAACGTAGGAAAAACAAGTGTATCTAATGAGGGAAGTGTTTAACAAGTTGGACAAAGCAAATTTAACGGTAAACCTTGTAAAGAGTGAATTTGCTGGAGTAACTGTAGAATATCTAGGTTATGTTGTTGGTCAGGGATGTGTAAAACCAATCACTGCTAAGATGGAGAGTATTGTAAAGTTTCCAGCACCTACAAATAAGAAAGAATTATTGAAATCTCCGGGTATGGTTGGATATCATCGTAGGTTCTGAAAAAATTTTTCAATCATTGCTTTACTATTAACCAACTTACTGTCAAAGAAAGTCAAATTCTTATGGAGTTATCAATGTGATGAGGCCTTTAAGAAACTGAAACAGATATTTGTATATACATCCATACTTTCTACTCCAAATTATGATAGACTATTTAAATTGTATATAGATGCAAGTAATTTTGGGGTTGGTGGAGTCTTAATGAAGGAGAATAATGATATTGATTTTCCAATTTGTTATTTTTCAAAGAATTTTCTGTCCTATCAGAAAAAACTACAGTACTACTGAAAAGGAAACATTTGCCTTGATTTTAAGTTTGAATAATTTTGATGTTTATTTGAAAGGAGCAGTTGGGCCGATCCAAGTGTTTACAGATCACAATCCCCTTATATTTTTGCATAAGACGAAAAATGTAAACCAACGTTTAGCAAGGTGGAGTCTTTTGTTACAAGATTCTGATATGATTATCAAGCATATAAGAGGAAAGGATAATGTCATAGCTGATGTACTGTCTCGTATACCAGTTACTCATGAGTCAACAAGTTCTTGACTCATATCTCTTTTGGGAGGGGGATGTTACAGTTATCTCCCATATTTACCAATAGATTTATTGCTATCCATTGTATCCTATTCAGTTTTCTTTGAGTAATGATATATCCAGTGTACAATGAATTGTTTTGAGGGTCTTATTATTTTAAGTTAATGTAAGATTTTGTTTATTAGTGTAAACAAATCAAGAGCAAATATTTTCAATATTATTACAAATTATGAAAGGACCAAATAATAAGTAAGAGACAAGAGAGAGTGATATGAAAAAATTGTATAGTAAGCGGAAGAAGGCCAAGGTCAAGCATCTCTCTCTCTTTGGAATGGTCAATAGAGGAAGGATGTGATACAAATCTGTTGGTAAATATACAATGTAATCTGTACACAGCTCAGTCATTTCAAACCCTTATGTTATATATCTGAGGCCAATAAACTCGGCAAAGGGATGTTAAGTAAAGTAATATACAGAGAGAGATCTATGTATTAAGAATAAATGTTATTATTTATGTTACGCGTGAGCCATGTTTATTTCTGCTATTATGAATATATTTTTATAGATTTTTATTTGAGTTTAGTATGTGACCAACTTGACAGAAACGAAAAAGTAAGTATGATGACGGCCACAGTCAGATGTTAACCAGATTGTAAGGGAATCTGTGCCTAACCAAATCTCTCTGTTAACACAAGCAGTTATTTCAGAGTAATCTGACTAATGGGCCAATGGGCTCATTTTACACCCTTTAATGTAAGGGGTGGAGGCAAAACGTATCAATCATTGCAATTTGCAATGATTTCTTTACTAGCTGTCGTTCGTAAGTATTTAATAGCTTATTAAAATCACACAAGTCAGACACCTCTGCACGTATACTCCGTCGATCTCCATGTGTGGCGAGGTGGCGATGGAAATGAATAAAGGCAGACAGTGTGAATTGTGTGCATGGGTGTATATGTATGTGTCTGTGTGTGTATATATATGTATACATTGAGATGTATAGGTATGTATATTTGCGTGTGTGGACGTGTGTATATAAATGTGTATGGGGGTGGGTTGGGCCATTTCTTTCGTCTGTTTCCTTGCGCTACCTCGCAAACTCAGTCACCAGCTTCTGCAGTTTCACCCGAATCAGCCGCCAGCACCGTATCATCAGCGGACAACAACTGACTCACTTCCCAAGCTCTCTCATTTGCAACAGACTGCATACTTGCCCCACTTTCCAAAACTCTTGCATTCTCCTCCCTAACAATCCCACCCATAAACAAATTAAACAACCATGGAGACATCACACACCCTTGCCGCATACCGACATTCGCGAGAACCAATCACTTTCTTCCCTTCCTACTCGTAGACATGCTTTACATCCTCGAGAAAAACTTTTCACTGCTTCTAACAACCTGCCTCCCACAACTTATACTTTTGATACCTTCCCCAGAGCATCTCTATCAACTCTATCATATGCACTCTCAAGATCCATAAATGCTACATACAAATCCATTTGTTTTTCTAAGTATTTCTCACGTACATTCTTCAAAGCAAACACCTAAACCACATATCCTCCACCACTCCTCTTCCACAATCTGATGCTCTGTACATGTTTTCACTTTCTCGGTCAATACCCTTCCACACACATATATATATATATATATACATATATATATATATATATATATATATATATATATATATATATATATATATATATATGTATATATATATATATATATATATATATATATATATATATATATATATATATATATATATATATATATATGCGCTACCTCGCAAACGCGGGAGACAGCGACAAAGTATACAAAAAAAAAAAATATATATATATATATATATATATATATATATATATATATATATATATATATATATATATATATATATATATATATATATATGTATGTAGCATTTATGGATCTGGAGAAGGCATATGATAGAGTTGATAGAGATGCTCTGTTGAAGGTATTAAGAATATATGGTGTGGGAGGCAAGTTGTTAGAAGCAGTGAAAAGTTTTTATCGAGGATGTAAGCATGTGTACGTGTAGGAAGAGAGGGAAGTGATTGGTTCTCAGTGAATGTAGGTTTGCGGCAGGGGTGTGTGATGTCTCCATGGTTGCTTAATTTGTTTATGGATTTGGTTGTTTGGGAGGTGAATGCAAGAGTTTTGGAAAGAGGGGCAAGTATGCAGTATGTTGTGAATGAGAGAGCTTGGGAAGTGAGTCAGTTGTTGTTCGCTGATGATACAGCGCTGGTGGCTGATTCATGTGAGAAACTGCAGAAGCTGGTGACTGAGTTTGGTGAAGTGTGTGAAAGAAGAAAGTTAAGAGTAAATGTGAATAAGAACAAGGTTATTAGGTACAGTAGGGTTGAGGGTCAAGTCAATTGGGAGGTAAGTTTGAATGGAGAAAAACTGTAGGAAGTAAAGTGTTTTAGATATCTGAGAGTGGATCTGGCAGCGGATGGAACCATGGAAGCGGAAGTGAATCATAGGGTGGGGGAGGGGGCGAAAATCCTGTGAGCCTTGAAGAATGAGTGGAAGTCGAGAACATTATCTCGGAAAGCAAAAATGAGTATGTTTGAAGGAATAGTGGTTCGAACAATGTTGTATGGTTGCGAGGCGTGGGCTATGGATAGAGTTGTGCGCAGGAGGATGGATGTGCTGGAAATGAGATGTTTGAGGACAATGTGTGGTGTGAGGTGGTTTGATCGAGTAAGTAACGTAAGGGTAAGAGAGATGTGTGGAAATAAAAAGAGCGTGGTTGAGAGAGCAGAAGAGGGTGTTTTGAAATAGTTTGGGCACATGGAGAGAATGAGTGAGGAAAGAATGACCAAGAGGATATATGTGTCGGAGGTGGAGGGAACGAGAAGAAGTGGGAGACCAAATTGGAGGTGGAAAGATGGAGTGAAAAAGATTTGGTGTGATCGGGGCCTGAACATGCAGGAGGGTGAAAGGCGTGCAAGGAATAGAGTGAATTGGATCGATGTGGTATACCGGGTTGACGTGCTGTCAGTAGATTGAATCAGGGCATGTGAAGCGTCTGGGGTAAACCATAGAAAGCTAAAGCTATGTAGGTATGTATATTTGCGTGTGTGGACGTGTATGTATATACATGTGTATGGGGGTGGGTTGGGCCATTTCTTTCGTCTGTTTACTTGCGCTACCTCGCAAACGCGGGAGAGAGCGACAAAGCAAAAAAAAAAAAAAGAAAAAAAAAGTACCAGGAGAGACTGAGTACAGAATGGAAAAAGGTGAGAACAATGGAAGTAAGGGGAGTGGGGGAGGAATGGGATGTATTTAGGGAATCAGTGATGGATTGCTCAAAAGATGCTTGTGGCATGAGAAGAGTGGGAGGTGGGTTGATTAGAAAGGGTAGTCAGTGGTGGGATGAAGAAGTAAGAGTATTAGTGAAAGAGAAGAGAGAGGCATTTGGACGATTTTTGCAGGGATAAAATGAAATTGAGTGGGAGATGTATAAAAGAAAGAGACAGGAGGTCAAGAGAAAGGTGCAAGATGTGAAAAAAAGGGCAAATGAGAGTTGGGGTGAGAGAGTATCATTAAATCTTAGGGAGAATAAAAAGATGTTCTGGAAGGAGGTAAATAAAGTGCGTAAGACAAGGGAGCAAATGGGAACTTCAGTGAAGGGCGCAAATGGGGAGGTGATAACAAGTAGTGGTGATGTGAGAAGGAGATGGAGTGAGTATTTTGAAGGTTTGTTGAATGTGTTTGATGATAGAGTGGCAGATATAGGGTGTTTTGGTGGAGGTGGTGTGCAAAGTAAGAGGGTTAGGGAAAATGATTTGGTAAACAGAGAAGAGGTAGTAAAAGCTTTGCGGAAGATGAAAGCCGGCAAGGCAGCAGGTTTGGATGGTATTGCAGTGGAATTGATTAAAAAAGGGGGTGACTGTATTGTTGACTGGTTGGTAAGGTTATTTAATGTATGTATGACTCATGGTGAGGTGCCTGAGGATTGGCGGAATGCGTGCATAGTGCCATTGTACAAAGGCAAAAGGGATAAGAGTGAGTGCTCAAATTACAGAGGTATAAGTTTGTTGAGTATTCCAGGTAAATTATATAGGAGGGTATTGATTGAGAGGGTGAAGGCATGTACAGAGCATCAGATTGGGGAAGAGCAGTGTGGTTTCAGAAGTGGTAGAGGATGTTTGGATCAGGTGTTTGCTTTGAAGAATGTATGTGAGAAATACTTAGAAAAGCAAATGGATTTGTATATAGCATTTATGGATCTGGAGAAGGCATATGAAAGAGTTGATAGAGATGCTCTGTGGAAGGTATTAAGAATATATGGTGTGGGAGGCAAGTTGTTAGAAGCAGTGAAAAGTTTTCATCGAGGATGTAAGGCTGTGCACGTGTAGGAAGAGAGGAAAGTGATTGGTTCTCAGTGAATGTAGGTTTGCGGCAGGGGTGTGTGATGTCTCCATGGTTGTTTAATTTGTTTATGGATGGGGTTGTTAGGGAGGTAAATGCAAGAGTTTTGGAAAGAGGGGCAAGTATGAAGTCTGTTGGGGATGAGAGAGCTTGGGAAGTGAGTCAGTTGTTGTTCGCTGATGATACAGCGCTGGTGGCTGATTCATGTGAGAAACTGCAGAAGCTGGTGACTGAGTTTGTTAAAGTGTGTGAAAGAAGAAAGTTAAGAGTAAATATGAATAAGAGCAAGGTTATTAGGTACAGTAGGGTTGAGGGTCAAGTCAATTGGGAGGAGAGTTTGAATGGAGAAAAACTGGAGGAAGTGAAGTGTTTTAGATATCTGAGAGTGGATCTGGCAGCGGATGGAACCATGGAAGCGGAAGTGGATCATAGGGTGGGGGAGGGGGCGAAAATTCTGGGAGCCTTGAGGAATGTGTGGAAGTCGAGAACATTATCTCGGAAAGCAAAAATGGGTATGTTTGAAGGAATAGTGGTTCCAACAATGTTGTATGGTTGCGAGGCGTGGGCTATGGATAGAGTTGTGCGCAGGAGGATGGATGTGCTGGAAATGAGATGTTTGAGGACAATGTGTGGTGTGAGGTGGTTTGATCGAGTAAGTAACGTAAGGGTAAGAGAGATGTGTGGAAATAAAAAGAGAGTGGTTGAGAGAGCAGAAGAGGGTGTTTTGAAATGGTTTGGGCACATGGAGAGAATGAGTGAGGAAAGATTGACCAAGAGGATATATGTGTCGGAGGTGGAGGGAACGAGGAGAAGAGGAAGACCAAATTGGAGGTGGAAAGATGGAGTGAAAAAGATTTTGTGTGATCGGGGACTGAACATGCAGGAGGGTGAAAGGAGGGCAAGGAATAAAGTGAATTGGATCGATGTGGTATACCGGGGTTGACGTGCTGTCAGTGGATTGAATCAAGGCATGTGAAGCGTCTGGGGTAAACCATGGAAAGCTGTGTAGGTATGTATATTTGCGTGTGTGGACGTATGTATATACATGTGTATGGGGGTGGGTTGGGCCATTTCTTTCGTGTGTTTCCTTGCGCTACCTCGCAAACGCGGGAGACAGCGACAAAGCAAAAAAAAAAAAAATATATATATGTATATATATATATATATATATATATATATATATATATATATATATATATATATATATTTATTTATTTATTTATTTTGCTTTGTCGCTGTCTCCCGCGTTTGCGAGGTAGCGCAAGGAAACAGACGAAAGAAAATGGCCCAACCTAACCCCATACACATGTATATACACACACGTCCACACACGCAAATATACATACCTATACATCTCAATGTACACATATATATACACACACAGACACATACATATACACCCATGCACACAATTCACACCGTCTGCCTTTATTCATTTCCATCGCCACCTCGCCACACATGGAGATCGACGGAGTATACGTGCAGAGGTGTCTGACGTGTCATTTTAATAAGCTATTAAATACTTACGAACGACAACTAGTAAAGAAATCATTGCAAATTGCTTAAGCTAGTGTAATCGTGATATTGAATTGGATATCTGGAAGATGGTGAAGAATAGAGAAAAGTTAGAATGAAAATCAGAATAAAATACAAATTATTGAAAATATGTCATGCATCAAATCATAGTGACTAGTGAACAATGAAATGAGAAAAGATAATGCGGCATACAAGCACTTATAAATTGCATGCTGGGAAAAATGTTATACATAAGAGTGACTGGTGAACATAACAGTGAAAAGAATGACGTTAGGAAAACATAAGGTTGCAGTAAAGAGTGACTCATAAAGAGATGTGTTCAAATATTGCTACATTTCATGACACTGCGATAAGTAAGTGTTTGGTGTGCAGTATTGTAGATGCACTGATACGTAAAGTGTTTAGAGAACAATGCGATGAATAGTGTAGGGTAGATGGAGAACAATAGTGTGAAAATGTTTTGTGCGTACAGTGATTGATGAACAGTACCGAGGAATTATTACATCCTATAACGATTATAGTAGGTGAACATTGTGATGAACATGTGATATTTAGTGACTGGTTAACAACTTGATGAAAATTATTGTTACATGAGTGACTGGTGATCAATGCAAGGAATTGGCGTAACAAAATGGTTATACTGAATGGTGAACAGTAATAAAGTGGTTATACTGAATGGTGAACAGTAATAAAGTGGTTATACTGAATGGTGAACAGTATGTGATGAACATAGTGTCATGATAAAGTGCTTGAACGCTATACAACTTTCAGAAAGTGTAACTGATGGTTGACATAGCTCTTCACCCGACGGGCTGTGAAAGGGCATGGCGGAATGTTGCAGCGGGACGGAAGCATGGTTCTTCTTCCCGTATACAAGATCTTACCTCGTTCTCCTTCTGCAAGACTCAGGGTGGTGGTGGTGAGGATAGTCGGGGAGGAGGACGTTCTGGAGGACGACCCGTCAAGGCCATGTCCCCTGTGGCGGAGATGTTCCGGCCTGTGGGCCTCCTCCTGCACTCCCAGTCCGTCCCCTGCTTCGGATCGTACGAAAATGTGAGCCACCTCGACGTCCCAGACAACCCCAAAAAACGTGAGTAACGTCTGGGCCAGCGAGCAAATATTGTGGGTATGAGAATCTTGATGGAAGATACAAGGCTGAAGTGAGGCATGACAGAGGAAATGGGTGGACCCGGATCACCGTAAAACAGTAGACACATTAGAAGCGTTCCTCCCAACTTTTATCATACGATTTCCTGACCAACCCATGCCAGGCAGCAGAAGGCAAAGTAAGGAGTTGAGGAAAACGGAGGATGGAGGACGAAAAAAAAAACCAACTGGATCATGAGGGGGATGAATGGGCTGGACCCAACCCATTGGAGCCCAGGCAAGAAGAGAAAGGAATCAGCGGACGCCAATTCTGTAGATGCCACAGCCGAGGCTAAAGTTGGTTTTGGCTCAGATGATGAGAATGTTCTTCCGCCCACCAGTGATGCTACTACTTTTGTGAATTAAGAACCATTGCAACACAAACCTCGCCAGGTGGTAGAGTGACCCGCACTGTATCGAGACAGACTTCCCCAGAACTTTTTTACAGGGGAAGTAAATGTTTATAGTTGTGTTACTGGAGTGATAGTTTTCATACATGGTGCTCTGACAAGAAAATAGTGAAATTGGAAAAGAATGTAGCTTAGACATTGAAGCTTATCATTTCATTGAAATGTGAACAAAAGGAGCATTTTTCAAAGTGATAGAGATAGAAAGCAAAAAGGTGTTTTTCATGAATGTACTGGAAAAGTTGAGGTCCAGATAAATTTTTGGTCTGTCAAGACGTTATTATGGCGGATGACCAACTACCTACCCTCATGTATCCAAGATATGGTTGTACTTTGTGTAATGAAGACAATTGAGAAACATCATAAGCCAATATTCCAGTTTCATGATAAGAGAAGTGGTCCAGGCAGTATGATACAGTGGTTAAATTGATGAAAACTACTATTGACGTTTGTGTAAATAAATTATACATTTCCCTTTTCCATAGCCAGAGGTTGAACCATAATGTGACATTCATTTTTTTTTAAATTTCATTTCAAGATAGAAGTTTCAGTTTTCTAAATTATTTCTTACATTTTTCATATTTATATATATATATATATATATATATATATATATATATATATATATATATATATATATATATATATATATATATATATATATATATATATATATATGTGTGCGTATATGTGTGTATGTGTGTATATGTGTGTATATGTATGTGTATGTATATATATATATATATATATATATATATATATATATATATATATATATATATATATATATATATATATATATATATATATATATATATATATATTATCCCTGGGGATAGGGGTGAAAGAATACTTCCCACGCATTCCTCGCGTGTCGTAGAAGGCGACGAGAGGGGACGTGAGCGGGGGGCCAGAAATCCTCCCCTCCTTGTATTTTTAACTTTTTAAAAAAATGGGAAACGATATATATATATATATATATATATATATATATATATATATATATATATATATATATATATATATATATATATATATATATATATATATATATATATATATAAAATATATAATTATTTATCTATTTATTTGTTCTATGTATTATACTTAGTCGCTGTCTCCTGCGTTAGCGAGCAAGGAAACAGACGAAAGAATGGCTCAACCCACACACGTACACATGTATACACGCACACGTCCACACACACACATATACACACCTACACATCTCACCCTATACGTATATATACACACACAGACATATTCATATATACATATGTACATGATCCATACTGTCTGCCCTTATTCATTCTCGTCGCCACCCCACCACAACGAAATGACAACCCCCTCCCCCCGCATGTGCGCGAGGTAGCTCCATGAAAACACTCAGTCTCTGGATGTCATGTATAATGCACTGCAACCACACCTCCCATTCCACAACCAGGGCCCCATAAAACTTTCCATGGTTTACCCCAGACGCTTCACATGCCCTGGTTCAACCCATTGACAGTACGTCGACCCCGTTATACCACATCGTTCCTATTCACTCTATTACGTGCACGCCTTTCACCCTTCTGCATGTTCAGGTCCAGATGACTCAAAATCTTTTTCACTTCATCTTTCCACCTAAAATTTGGTCTCCCAATTCTCCGCATTCCCTCAACCTCTGACACATTTATCCTCTTTGTCAATCTTTCGTCACTCATTATCTCCATGTGCCCAAACCATTTCAAAACATCATATTCTGCTTTCTGAACCACACTCTTTTTTTTTACCACACATCTCTCTTACCCTTTCATTACTTACTCGATCAAATCACATCACACCACATATTGTCCTCAAACATCTCATGTCCAGCACATCCACCCTCCTCCGCACAGCTCTATCTATAGCCCACGCCTCGCAACCATGTAACATTGTTGGAACCACTATTCCTTCAAACATACACATTTTTCCGCTTTCCACACACTTTTCAAGGCTCTCAGCTCTTTCGCCACCTCCCCCACCCTATGACCCGGTTTCGCTTCGGTGGTTCCATTTGCTGCCAAATCCACTCTCAGATATCTAAAACACTTCACTTCCTCCAGTTTTTCTCCATTCAAACTTACCTCCCAGTTGCCTTGTCCCTCAACCCTACGGTACCTAGTACCACTGCTCTTATTCAAATTTACTCTCAGCTTTCTTCTTTCATATACTTTACCAAACTCAGTCACCAGCTTATGCAGTTTCTCACCCGAATCAGCCACCAGCGCTGTATCATCAGCGAACAACAACTGACTCCCAAAGCTCTCTCATCCACAACAGACATCATGCTTGCCCCTCTTTCCAAAAATCTTGCATTCACCTACCTGAAAATCCCATCTATAAACAAATTAAATAACCATGGAGACACCACGCACCCCTACCGGCAAACCGACATTCACTGAGAACCAATCATTTTCCTCTTTTCTTACTCGTACACATGCATTACATCCTCGATAGAAGTTTTCTCTGCTTCTAACAACTTGTTTCCTACACCATATATTCTTGATACTTTCCACAGAGCATCTCTATCAACTCTATCGAATGCCTTCTCAAATCCATAAATGCTACATACAAATTTATTTGCTTTTCTAAGTATTTCTCTCATGCATTCTTCAAAGCAAACACCAGATCTACACAGCCTCTACTTCTGCTGAAACCACACTGCTCTTCCCCAATCTGGAACTCTGTACATGCCTTCACCCTCTCAGTCAATACCCTTTCTTATAATTTCCCAGGAATACTCAACAAACTTATACCTCTGTCATTTGAGCACTCACACTTATCCCCTTTGTCTTTGTACAGTGGCACTATGCAAGCATTCCGCCAATCCTCCGGCACCTCATCATGAGTCATACATACGTTAAGTAACCTTACCCACCAGTCAATAAATGTATATTATATGTATGTATATTATGTATATATATGTATATTATCAATGTATATTATATATATATTTTTTTTTTTTTTTTTTTATACTTTGTCGCTGTCTCCCGCGTTTGCGAGGTAGCGCAAGGAAACAGACGAAAGAAATGGCCCAACCCCCCCCCCATACACATGTACATACACACGTCCACACACGCAAATATACATACCTACACAGCTTTCCATGGTTTACCCCAGACGCTTCACATGCCTTGCTTCAATCCACTGACAGCACGTCAACCCCTGTATACCACATGACTCCAATTCACTCTATTTCTTGCCCTCCTTTCACCCTCCTGCATGTTCAGGCCCCGATCCCACAAAATCTTTTTCACTCCATCTTTCCACCTCCAATTTGGTCTCCCTCTTCTCCTCGTTCCCTCCACCTCCGACACATATATCCTCTTGGTCAATCTCTCCTCACTCATTCTCTCCATGTGCCCAAACCATTTCAAAACACCCTCTTCTGCTCTCTCAACCACGCTCTTTTTATTTCCACACATCTCTCTTACCCTTACGTTACTTACTCGATCAAACCACCTCACACCACACATTGTCCTCAAACATCTCATTTCCAGCACATCCATCCTCCTGCGCACATCTCTATCCATAGCCCACGCCTCGCAACCATACAACATTGTTGGAACCACTATTCCCTCAAACATACCCATTTTTGCTTTCCGAGATAATGTTCTCGACTTCCACACATTTTTCAAGGCTCCCAAAATTTTCGCCCCCTCCCCCACCCTATGATCCACTTCCGCTTCCATGGTTCCATCCGCTGACAGATCCACTCCCAGATATCTAAAACACTTCACTTCCTCCAGTTTTTCTCCATTCAAACTCACCTCCCAATTGACTTGACCCTCAACCCTACTGTACCTAATAACCTTGCTCTTATTCACATTTACTCTCAACTTTCTTCTTCCACACACTTTACCAAACTCAGTCACCAGCTTCTGCAGTTTCTCACATGAATCAGCCACCAGCGCTGTATCATCAGCGAACAACAACTGACTCACTTCCCAAGCTCTCTCATCCCCAACAGACTTCATACTTGCCCCTCTTTCCAGGACTCTTGCATTTACCTCCCTTACAACCCCATCCATAAACAAATTAAACAACCATGGAGACATCACACACCCCTGCCGCAAACCTACATTCACTGAGAACCAATCACTTTCCTCTCTTCCTACACGTACACATGCCTGGGGATAGGGGAGAAAGAATACTTCCCACGTATTCCCTGCGTGTCGTAGAAGGCGACTAAAAGGGGAGGGAGCGGGGGGGCTGGAAATCCTCCCCTCTTGTTTTATTTTCTTTTTAATTTTCCAAAAGAAGGAACGGAGAAGGGGGCCAGGTGAGGATATTCCATCAGAGGCCCAGTCCTCTGTTCTTAACGCTACCTTGCAAATGCGGGAAATGGCGAATAGTTTCAAAGAAAAGAAATATATGTATATATATATATATATATATATATATATATATATATATATATATATATATATATATATATATATATATATATATATATATATATACTTATGTAAGTAGGAGAGATGGCCAGAGAGCGTTATTGGATTACGTGTTAATTGACAGGCGTGCGAAAGAGAGACTTTTGGATGTTAATGTGCTGAGAGGTGCAACTGGAGGGATGTCTGATCATTATCTTGTGGAGGCTAAGGTGAAGATTAGTATGGGTTTTCAGAAAAGAGGAGTGAATGTTGGGGTGAAGAAGGTGGTGAGAGTAAGTGAGCTTGGGAAGGAGACCTGTGTGGGGAAGTACCAGAAGAGACTGAGTACAGAATGGAAAAAGGTGAGAACAATGGAAGTAAGGGGAGTGGGGGAGGAATGGGATGTATTTAGGGAATCAGTGATGGATTGCGCAAAAGATGCTTGTGGCATGAGAAGAGTGGGAGGTGGGCTGTTTAGAAAGGGTAGTGAGTGGTGGGATGAAGAAGTAAGAGTATTAGTGAAAGAGAAGACAGAGGCATTTGGACGATTTTTGCAGGGAAAAAATGCATTTGAGTGGGAGAAGTATAAAAGAAAGAGACAGGAGGTCAAGAGAAAGGTGCAAGAGTGAAAAAAAGGGCAAATGAGAGTTGGGGTGAGAGACTATCAGTAAATTTTAGGGAGAATAAAAAGATGTTCTGGAAGGAGGTAAATAGGGTGCGTAAGACAAGGGAGCAAATGGGAACTTCAGTGAAGGGCGTAAATGGGGAGGTGATAACAAGTAGCGGTGATGTGAGAAGGAGATGGAATGAGTATTTTGAAGGTTTGTTGAATGTGTCTGATGACAGAGTGGCAGATATAGGGTGTTTTGGTCGAGGTGGTGTGCAAAGTGAGAGGGTTAGGGAAAATGATTTGGTAAACAGAGAAGAGGTAGTAAAAGCTTTGCGGAAGATGAAAGCCGGCAAGGCAGCAGGTTTGGATGGCATTGCAGTGGAATTTATTAAGAAAGGGGGTGACTGTATTGTTGACTGGTTGGTAAGGTTATTTAATGTATGTATGACTCATGGTGAGGTGCCTGAGGATTGGCGGAATGCGTGCATAGTGCCATTGTACAAAGGCAAAGGGGATAAGAGTGAGTGCTCAAATTACAGAGGTATAAGTTTGTTGAGTATTCCTGGTAAATTATATGGGAGGGTATTGATTGAGAGGGTGAAGGCATGTACAGAGCATCAGATTGGGGAAGAGCAGTGCGGTTTCAGAAGTGGTAGAGGATGTGTGGATCAGGTGTTTGCTTTGAAGAATGTATGTGAGAAATACTTAGAAAAGCAAATGGATTTGTATGTAGCATTTATGGATCTGGAGAAGGCATATGATAGAGTTGATAGAGATGCTCTGTGGAAGGTATTAAGAATATATGGTGTGGGAGGCAAGTTGTTAGAAGCAGTGAAAAGTTTTTATCGAGGATGTAAGGCATGTGTACGTGTAGGAAGAGAGGAAAGTGATTGGTTCTCAGTGAATGTAGGTTTGCGGCAGGGGTGTGTGATGTCTCCATGGTTGTTTAATTTGTTTATGGATGGGGTTGTAAGGGAGGTAAATGCAAGAGTCCTGGAAAGAGGGGCAAGTATGAAGTCTGTTGGGGATGAGAGAGCTTGGGAAGTGAGTCAGTTGTTGTTCGCTGATGATACAGCGCTGGTGGCTGATTCATGTGAGAAACTGCAGAAGCTGGTGACTGAGTTTGGTAAAGTGTGTGGAAGAAGAAAGTTGAGAGTAAATGTGAATAAGAGCAAGGTTATTAGGTACAGTAGGGGTGAGGGTCAAGTCAATTGGGAGGTGAGTTTGAATGGAGAAAAACTGGAGGAAGTGAAGTGTTTTAGATATCTGGGAGTGGATCTGTCAGCGGATGGAACCATGGAAGCGGAAGTGGATCATAGGGTGGGGGAGGGGGCGAAAATTTTGGGAGCCTTGAAAAATGTGTGGAAGTCGAGAACATTATCTCGGAAAGCAAAAATGGGTATGTTTGAGGGAATAGTGGTTCCAACAATGTTGTATGGTTGCGAGGCGTGGGCTATGGATAGAGATGTGCGCAGGAGGATGGATGTGCTGGAAATGAGATGTTTGAGGACAATGTGTGGTGTGAGGTGGTTTGATCGAGTAAGTAACGTAAGGGTAAGAGAGAGGTGTGGAAATAAAAAGAGCGTGGTTGAGAGAGCAGAAGAGGGTGTTTTGAAATGGTTTGGGCACATGGAGAGAATGAGTGAGGAGAGATTGACCAAGAGGATATATGTGTCGGAGGTGGAGGGAACGAGGAGAAGAGGGAGACCAAATTGGAGGTGGAAAGATGGAGTGAAAAAGATTTTGTGTGATCGGGGCCTGAACATGTAGGAGGGTGAAAGGAGGGCAAGAAATAGAGTGAATTGGAGTCATGTGGTATACAGGGGTTGACGTGCTGTCAGTGGATTGAAGCAAGGCATGTGAAGCGTCCGGGGTAAACCATGGAAAGCTGTGTAGGTATGTATATTTGCGTGTGTGGACGTGTGTATGTACATGTGTATGGGGGGGGGGGTTGGGCCATTTCTTTCGTCTGTTTCCTTGCGCTACCTCGCAAACGCGGGAGACAGCGACAAAGTATAAAAAAAAAAAAAAATATATATATATATAAATATATATATATATATATATATATATAAGCATCATACCTTTTCATTTGTTACATTGTAAAGGAGAAAAGTATATTGCAATACCGATATCTTCTCAGCAAAACCCTGAATATAAGCGTCATACCCCGGGACGGCCGGGTACGGGCCGGCCGCCCTCTCTGCGATGATACATAACGTACAGTTCATCAATCATGTGTCAAGGTTGAGCCAAGATGGATGACTATTGGAGTCATATGTTCCTCTCCCTTTTCTTTCTTCACTTGCTAACGTATATTATCCTCTGGTGCATAAGAAAATCTAGATTTGTTGAACAATAAAAGAAATAGATATCTTTATTTCATTTTTGATATGTTCTCAAGAACACTATGATATTTGCCGTTCTTTGGTAAAAATTGAAGTGGTAACTGTTTTCTGGCGAACACGTAGTCAGTGGTTGATATCTGACGAATATCTAGTCAGACGTTGATCTCTGGCGAACACATAGTTATTGGGCGACCTCTGGCGAACATTTAGTAAGTGGTTGATCTCTGACGAACACGTAATGAATGCCTGATCTTTGGGGAACACCTGAATCTCTGGCGAACACTTAGTCATTAGTTGATCTTTAGGGAATATCTAGTCATTGGTTGTTCTTTGGCAAGTATTAAGTCTGTGGTTAATCTCTGGTGAACATCCAGTCAGTGGTTGATCTCTGGCTGACACCCAGTCAGTGGCTGATCTCTGACGATCATCCAGTCAGTAGCTGATATCTGGCAAAAACATTGTCAGTGATTTTGACGAACAACTAGTCAACACATGTCCTCTGACGAACAACTGGTTAATGGATGTTATCTGGTGACTATTCATTTTCGACTTTCTGGCATGTAACTGCTATCTTGAAAATACCTAACTTAAGATAAGATTATCAAAGGACTTACCATGACTGTGATTGCTGCCAAAAGCAACCATAATTCCGAAAGAACTTCGGTTGACAAAGTGTTCGCCAGAGATCATCCACTGAGTAGGTATTTGTCACCCTAACTTCCTCATTACCATACTCCTGACCCTCTCATGCCTTATTGCTGTCTTGGTTCTCCCCTCTCTCTTGGCTCTCTGACATTTATACACATTTTATTCATTGTCATCTCCTCATTTTCTATGATACACTATTTCCATCCTGATTTACCTGGGGAGAGTTAGATCAAGAGCACTCACATAACATTACAAAATGAATAATCCTCAGCTCAGGAGTGACTAAATGAAAAATTACTTCGTAATGAGGAAAAACACGTTTGCACGAATCATAGTTTGGACGAAACAAACTCGTCATGTTAAAATCTCACACAAGCAGCGTGTACACATCTTTTGTGAGCTGTAGTTTATACATTAACACTATGAGGGAAAAAATACCTTCAGCTACTCTCTTACATCAACTATCCATCTGTCACGTCTCTGCCTCTGTCTCTGTCTCTGTCTGTCTGTCTGTCTCTCTCTCTCTCTCTCTCTCTCTCTCTCTCTCTCTCTCTCTCTCTCTCTCTCTCTCTCTCTCTCTCTCTCTCTCTCTCTCTCTCTCTCTCTCTATATATATATATATATATATATATATATATATATATATATATATATATATATATATATATAGGCTGATTCGAAAGGGTATTGAGCGGTGGGATGAAGAAGTAAGATTATTAGTGAAAGAGGAGAGAGAGGCATTTGGACGATTTTTGCAGGGAAAAAATGCAATTGAGTGGGAGATGTATAAAGGAAAGAGACAGGAGGTCAAGAGAAAGGTGCAAGAGGTGAAAAAGAGGGCAAATGAGAGTTGAGGTGAGAGAGTATCATTAGATTTTAGGGAGAATGAAAAGATGTTCTAGAAGGAGGTAAATAAAGTGCGTAAGACAAGGGAGCAAATGGGAACTTCAGTGAAGGGCGCAAATGGGGAGGTGATAACAAGAAGTGGTGATGTGAGAAGGAGATGGAATGAGTAATTTGAAGGTTTGTTGAATGTGTTTGATGATAGAGTGGCAGATATAGGGTGTTTTGGTCAAGGTGGTGTGCAAAGTGAGAGGGTTAGGGAAAATGATTTGGTAAACAGAGAAGAGGTAGTAAAAGCTTTGCGGAAAATGAAAGCCGGGAAGGCAGCAGGTTTGGATGGTATTGCAGTGGAATCTATCAAAAAAGGGGGTGACTGTATTGTTGACTGGTTGGTAAGGTTATTTAATGTATGTATGACTCATGGTGAGGTGCCTGAGGTTTGGCGGAATGCGTGCATAGTGCCATTGTACAAAGGCAAAGGGGATACGAGTGAGTGCTCAAATTACAGAGGCATAAGTTTGTTGAGTAATCCTGGTAAATTATATGGGAGGGTATTGATTGAGAGGGTGAAAGCATGTACAGAGCATCAGATTGGGGAAGAGCAGTGTGCTTTCAGAAGTGGTAGGGGATGTGAGAATCAGGTGTTTGCTTTGAAGAATATATGTGAGAAATACTTAGAAAAGCAAATGGATTTGTATGTAGCATTTATGGATCTGGAGAAGGCATATGATAGAGTTGATAGAGATGCTCTCTGGAAGGTATTAAGAATATATGGTGTGGGAGGCAAGTTGTTAGAAGCAGTGAAAAGTTTTTATCGAGGATGTAAGGCATGTGTACGTGTAGGAAGAGAGGAAAGTGATTGGTTCTCAGTGAATGTAGGTTTGCGGCAGGGGTGTGTGATGTCTCCATGGTTGTTTTATTTTGTTTATGGATGGGGTTGTTAGGGAGGTGAATGCAAGAGTTTTGGAAAGAGGGGCAAGTATGAAGTCTGTTGTGGATGAGAGAGCTTGGGAAGTGAGTCAGTTGTTGTTCGCTGATGATACAGCGCTGGTGGCTGATTCATGTGAGAAACAGCAGAAGCTGGTGACTGAGTTTGGTAAAGTGTGTGAAAAAAGAAAGTTAAGAGTAAATGTGAATAATATCAAGGTTATTAGGTACAGTAGGGTTGAGGGTCAAGTCAATTGGGAGGTAAGTTTGAATGTAGAAAAACTGGAGGAAGTAAAGTGTTTTAGATATGTGGGAGTGGATCTGGCAGCGGATGGAACCATGGAAGTGGAAGTGAATCATAGGGTGGGGGAGGGGGCGAAAATCCTGGGAGCCTTGAAGACTGTGTGGAAGTCGATAACATTATCTCGGAGAGCAAAAATGGGAATGTTTCAAGGAATAGTGGTTCCAACAATGTTGTATTGTTGCGAGGCAGCGGCTATGGATAGAGTTGTGCGCAGGAGGGTGGATGTGCTGGAAATGAGATGTTTGAGGACAATGTGTGGTGTGTGGTGTTTTGATCGAGTAAGTAATGTAAGGGTAAGAGAGAAGTGTGGAAATAAAAAGAGCGTGGTTGAGGGAGCAGAAGATGGCGTTTTGAAATGGTTTGGGCACATGGAGAGAATGAGTTAGGAAAGATTAACCAAGAGGATATATGTGTCGGAGGTGGAGGGAACGAGGAGAAGTGGGAGACCAAATTGGAGGTGGAAAGATGGAGTGAAAAAGATTTTGAGTGATCGGGGCCTGAACATGCAGGAGGGTGAAAGACGGGCAAGGAATAGAGTGAATTGGATCGATGTGGTATACCGGGGTTGACGTGTTGTCAGTGGATTGAATCAGGGCATGTGAAGCGTCTGGAGTAAACCATGGAAAGTTGTGTGGGGCCTGGATGTGGAAAGGGAGCTATGGTTTCGGGCATTATTCCATGACAGCTAGAGACTGAGTGTGAACGAATGCGGCCTTTGTTGTCTTTTCCTAGCGCTACCTCGCACACATGAGGGTGGAGGGGGATACTATTCCATGTGTGGCGAGGTGGAGAAGGGAATGAATAAAGGCAGACAGTGTGATTTGTGTGCATATATGTATGTGTCTGTTTGTGTATATATATGTGTACATTGAGATGTATAGGTATGTATATTTGAGTGTGTGGACGTGTATGTATATACATGTGTGTGGGAGTGGGTTGGGCCATTTCTATCGTCTGTTTCCTTGCGCTACCTCGCAAACGCGGGAGACAACGACAAAGCAAAATAAATAGATATGTATATATATATATATATATATATATATACATATATATATAGGGTGGGGGAGGGGGCGAAAATTCTGGGAGCCTTGAAAAATGTGTGGAAGTCGAGAACATTATCTCGGAAAGCAAAAATGGGTATGTTTGAAGGAATAGTGGTTCCAACAATGTTGTATGGTTGTGAGGCGTGGACTATGGATAGAGTTGTGCGCAGGAGGATGGATGTGCTGGAAATGAGATGTTTGAGGACAATGTGTGGTGTGAGGTGGTTTGATCGAGTAAGTAACGTAAGGGTAAGAGAGATGTGTGGAAATGAAAAGAGCGTGGTTGAGAGAGCAGAAGAGGGTGTTTTGAAATGGTTTGGTCACATGGAGAGAATGAGTGAGGAAAGATTGACCAAGAGGATATATGTGTCGGAGGTGGAGGGAACGAGGAGAAGAGGGAGACCAAATTGGAGGTGGAAAGATGGAGTGAAAAAGATTTTGTGTGATCGGGGCCTGAACATGCAGGAGGGTGAAAGGAGGGCAAAGAATAGAGTGAATTGGAGCGATGTGGTATACCGGGGTTGACGTGCTGTCAGTGGGTTGAATCAAGGCATGTGTATGGGGGAGGTTGGGCCATTTCTTTCGTCTGTTTCCTTGCGCTACCTCGCAAACGCGGGAGACAGGAAAAAAAAAAAAAAAATATATATATATATATAAATATATATATATATATATATATATATATATATATATATATATATATATATATATATATATATATATATATATATATATATATATATATATATATATATATATATATATATATATATATATATATATATATATATATATATATATATATATATATGTATATATATATATATATATATATATATATATATATATATATATAAATATATATATATATATACATATATATATATATACATATATATATATATATATACATATATATATTTCTTTTTTTTTTTTTTTATACTTTGTCGCTGTCTCCCGCGTTTGCGAGGTAGCGCAAGGAAACAGACGAAAGAAATGGCCCAACCCCCCCCCCCATACACATGTACATACACACGTCCACACACGCAAATATACATACCTACACAGCTTTCCATGGTTTACCCCAGACGCTTCACATGCCTTGATTCAATCCACTGATAGCACGTCAACCCCTGTATACCACATGACTCCAATTCACTCTATTCCTTGCCCTCCTTTCACCCTCCTGCATGTTCAGGCCCCGATCACACAAAATCTTTTTCACTCCATCTTTCCACCTCCAATTTGGTCTCCCTCTTCTCCTCGTTCCCTCCACCTCCGACACATATATCCTCTTGGTCAATCTCTCCTCACTCATTCTCTCCATGTGCCCAAACCATTTCAAAACACCCTCTTCTGCTCTCTCAACCACGCTCTTTTTATTTCCACACATCTCTCTTACCCTTACGTTACTTACTCGATCAAACCACCTCACACCACACATTGTCCTCAAACATCTCATTTCCAGCACATCCATCCTCCTGCGCACAACTCTATCCATAGCCCACGCCTCGCAACCATACAACATTGTTGGAACCACTATTCCCTCAAACATACCCATTTTTGCTTTCCGAGATAATGTTCTCGACTTCCACACATTTTTCAAGGCTCCCAAAATTTTCGCCCCCTCCCCCACCCTATGATCCACTTCCGCTTCCATGGTTCCATCCGCTGACAGATCCACTCCCAGATATCTAAAACACTTCACTTCCTCCAGTTTTTCTCCATTCAAACTCACCTCCCAATTGACTTGACCCTCAACCCTACTGTACCTAATAACCTTGCTCTTATTCACATTTACTCTTAACTTTCTTCTTCCACACACTTTACCAAACTCAGTCACCAGCTTCTGCAGTTTCTCACATGAATCAGCCACCAGCGCTGTATCATCAGCGAACAACAACTGACTCACTTCCCAAGCTCTCTCATCCCCAACAGACTTCATACTTGCCCCTCTTTCCAGGACTCTTGCATTTACCTCCCTTACAACCCCATCCATAAACAAATTAAACAACCATGGAGACATCACACACCCCTGCCGCAAACCTACATTCACTGAGAACCAATCACTTTCCTCTCTTCCTACACGTACACATGCCTTACATCCTCGATAAAAACTTTTCACTGCTTCTAACAACTTGCCTCCAACACCATATATTCTTAATACCTTCCACAGAGCATCTCTATCAACTCTATCATATGCCTTCTCCAGATCCATAAATGCTACATACAAATCCATTTGCTTTTCTAAGTATTTCTCACATACATTCTTCAAAGCAAACACCTGATCCACACATGCTCTACCACTTCTGAAACCGCACTGCTCTTCCCCAATCTGATGCTCTGTATATGCCTTCACCCTCTCAATCAATACCCTCCCATATAATTTACCAGGAATACTCAACAAACTTATACCTCTGTAATTTGAGCACTCACTCTTATCCCCTTTGCCTTTGTACAATGGCACTATGCACGCATTCCGCCAATACTCAGGCACCTCACCATGAGTCATACATACATTAAATAACCTTACCAACCAGTCAACAATACAGTCACCCCCTTTTTTAATAAATTCCACTGCAATACCATCCAAACCTGCTGCCTTGCCGCCTTTCATCTTCCGCAAAGCTTTTACTACCTCTTCTCTGTTTACCAAATCATTTTCCCTAACCCTCTCACTTTGCACACCACCTCGACCAAAACACCCTATATCTGCCACTCTGTCATCAGACACATTCAACAAACCTTCAAAATACTCATTCCATCTCCTTCTCACATCACCGCTACTTGTTATCACCTCCCCATTTACGCCCTTCACTGAAGTTCCCATTTGCTCCCTTGTCTTACGCACCCTATTTACCTCCTTCCAGAACATCTTTTTATTCTCCCTAAAATTTACTGATAGTCTCTCACCCCAACTCTCATTTGCCCTTTTTTTCACCTCTTGCACCTTTCTCTTGACCTCCTGTCTCTTTCTTTTATACTTCTCCCACTCAATTGCATTTTTTCCCTGCAAAAATCGTCCAAATGCCTCTCTCTTCTCTTTCACTAATACTCTTACTTCTTCATCCCACCACTCACTACCCTTTCTAAACAGCCCCCCTCCCACTCTTCTCATGCCACAAGCATCTTTTGCGCAATCCATCACTGATTCCCTAAATACATCCCATTCCTCCCCCACTCCCCTTACTTCCATTGTTCTCACCTTTTTCCATTCTGTACACAGTCTCTCCTGGTACTTCCCCACACAGGTCTCCTTCCCAAGCTCACTCACTCTCACCACCTTCTTTACCCCAACATTCAATCCTCTTTTCTGAAAACCCATACTAATCTTCACCTTAGCCTCCACAAGATAATGATCGGACATCCCTCCAGTTGCACCTCTCAGCACATTAACATCCAAAAGTCTCTCTTTCGCACGCCTGTCAATTAACACGTAATCCAATAACGCTCTCTGGCCATCTCTCCTACTTACATAAGTATACTTATGTATATCTCGCTTTTCAAACCAGGTATTCCCAATCATCAGTCCTTTTTCAGCACATAAATCTACAAGCTCTTCACCATTTCCATTTACAACACTGAACACCCCATGCATACCAATTATTCCCTCAACTGCCACATTACTCACCTTTGCATTCAAATCACCCATCACTATAACCCGGTCTCGTGCACCAAAACCGCTAACACACTCATTTAGCTGCTCCCAAAACACTTGCCTCTCATGATCTTTCTTCTCATGCCCAGGTGCATATGCACCAATAATCACCCACCTCTCTCCATCAACTTTCAATTTTACCCATATTAATCGAGAATTTACTTTCTTACATTCTATCACATACTCCCACAACTCCTGCTTCAGGAGTATTGCTACTCCTTCCCTTGCTCTTGTCCTCTCACTAACCCCTGACTTCACACATATATATATATATATATATATATATATATATATATATATATATATATATATATATATATATATATATATATATATATATATATATATATATATGTATATATATATATATATATATATATATATATATATATATATATATATATATATATATGTATATATATATATATATATATATATATATATTTTTTTTTTTTTTTTTTTTTTTTTTTTTTTTTATACTTTGTCGCTGTCTCCCGCGTTTGCGAGGTAGCGCAAGGAAACAGACGAAAGAAATGGCCCAACCCCCCCCACACACATGTACATACACACGTCCACACACACAAATATACATACCTACACAGCTTTCCATGGTTTACCCCGGACGCTTCACATGCCTTGATTCAATCCACTGACAGCACGTCAACCCCTGTATACCACATCGCTCCAATTCACTCTATTCCTTGCCCTCCTTTCACCCTCCTGCATGTTCAGGCCCCGATCACACAAAATCTTTTTCACTCCATCTTTCCACCTCCAATTTGGTCTCCCTCTTCTCCTCGTTCCCTCCACCTCCGACACATATATCCTCTTGGTCAATCTTTCCTCACTCATTCTCTCCATGTGCCCAAACCATTTCAAAACACCCTCTTCTGCTCTCTCAACCACGCTCTTTTTATTTCCACACATCTCTCTTACCCTTACGTTACTTACTCGATCAAACCACCTCACACCACACATTGTCCTCAAACATCTCATTTCCAGCACATCCATCCTCCTGCGCACAACTCTATCCATAGCCCACGCCTCGCAACCATACAACATTGTTGGAACTACTATTCCTTCAAACATACCCATTTTTGCTTTCCGGGATAATGTTCTCGACTTCCACACATTTTTCAAGGCTCCCAAAATTTTCGCCCCCTCCCCCACCCTATGATCCACTTCCGCTTCCATGGTTCCATCCGCTGACAGATCCACTCCCAGATATCTAAAACACTTCACTTCCTCCAGTTTTTCACCATTCAAACTCACCTCCCAATTGACTTGACCCTCAACCCTACTGTACCTAATAACCTTGCTCTTATTCACATTTACTCTTAACTTTCTTCTTCCACACACTTTACCAAACTCCGTCACCAGCTTCTGCAGTTTCTCACATGAATCCGCCACCAGCGCTGTATCATCAGCGAACAACAACTGACTCACTTCCCAAGCTCTCTCATCCCCAACAGACTTCATACTTGCCCCTCTTTCCAAGACTCTTGCATTTACCTCCCTAACAACCCCATCCATAAACAAATTAAACAATCATGGAGACATCACACACCCCTGCCGCAAACCTACATTCACTGAGAACCAATCACTTTCCTCTCTTCCTACACGTACACATGCCTTACATCCTCGATAAAAACTTTTCACTGCTTCTAACAACTTGCTTCACACACCATATATTCTTAATACCTTCCACAGAGCATCTCTATCAACTCTATCATATGCCTTCTCCAGATCCATAAATGCTACATACAAATCCATTTGCTTTTCTAAGTATTTCTCACATACATTCTTCAAAGCAAACACCTGATCCACACATCCTCTACCACTTCTGAAACCACATATATATATATATATATATATATATATATATATATATATATATATATATATATATATATATATATATATATATGGGAGGGTATTGATTGAGAGGGTGAAGGCATGTACAGAGCATCAGATTGGGGAAGAGCAGTGCGGTTTCAGAAGTGGTAGAGGATGTGTGGATCAGGTGTTTGCTTTGAAGAATGTATGTGAGAAATACTTAGAAAAGGAAATGGATTTGTATGTAGCATTTATGGATCTGGAGAAGGCATATGATAGAGTTGATAGAGATGCTCTGTGGAAGGTATTAAGAATATATGGTGTGGGAGGCAAGTTGTTAGAAGCAGTGAAAAGTTTTTATCGAGGATGTAAGGCATGTGTACGTGTAGGAAGAGAGGAAAGTGATTGGTTCTCAGTGAATGTAGGTTTGCGGCAGGGATGTGTAATGTCTCCATGGTTGTTTAATTTGTTTATGGATGGGGTTGTTAGGGAGGTAAATGCAAGAGTCCTGGAAAGAGGGGCAAGTATGAAGTCTGTTGGGCATGAGAGAGCTTGGGAAGTGAGACAGTTGTTGTTCGCTGATGATACAGCGCTGGTGGCTGATTCATGTGAGAAACTGCAGAAGCTGGTGACGGAGTTTGGTAAAGTGTGTGGAAGAAGAAAGTTAAGAGTAAATGTGAATAAGAGCAAGGTTATTAGGTACAGTAGGGTTGAGGGTCAAGTCAATTGGGAGGTGAGTTTGAATGGAGAAAAACTGGAGGAAGTGAAGTGTTTTAGATATCTGGGAATGGATCTGTCAGCGGATGAAACCATGGAAGCGGAAGTGGATCATAGGGTGGGGGAGGGGGCGAAAATTTTGGGAGCCTTGAAAAATGTGTGGAATTCGAAAACATTATCTCGGAAAGCAAAAATGGGTATGTTTGAAGGAATAGTGGTTCCAACAATGTTGTATGGTTGCGAGGCGTGGGCTATGGATAGAGATGTGCGCAGGAGGATGGATGTGCTGGAAATGAGATGTTTGAGGACAATGTGTGGTGTGAGGTGGTTTGATCGAGTAAGTAACGTAAGGGTAAGAGAGATGTGTGGAAATAAAAAGAGCGTGGTTGAGAGAGCAGAAGAGGGTGTTTTGAAATGGTTTGGGCACATGGAGAGAATGAGTGAGGAAAGATTGACCAAGAGGATATATGTGTCGGAGGTGGAGGGAACGAGGAGAAGAGGGAGACCAAATTGGAGGTGGAAAGATGGAGTGAAAAAGATTTTGTGTGATCGGGGCCTGAACATGCAGGAGGGTGAAAGGAGGGCAAGGAATACAGTGAATTGGAGCGATGTGGTATACAGGGGTTGACGTGCTGTCAGTGGATTGAATCAAGGCATGTGAAGCGTCTGGGGTAAACCATGGAAAGCTGTGTAGGTATGTATATTTGCGTGTGTGGACGTATGTACATGTGTATGGGGGGGGGAGTTGGGCCATTTCTTTCGTCTGTTTCCTTGCGCTACCTCGCAAACGCGGGAGACAGCGACAAAGTATAAAAAAAAAAAA
The DNA here is from genome assembly GCF_036320965.1 of Panulirus ornatus. Classification (NCBI taxonomy): domain Eukaryota; kingdom Metazoa; phylum Arthropoda; class Malacostraca; order Decapoda; family Palinuridae; genus Panulirus; species Panulirus ornatus. The sequence continues at coordinate 22,300,321 of NC_092241.1, forward strand.
AAATATGTATATATATATATATATATATATATATATATATATATATATATATATATATATATATATATATATATATATATATATATATATATATATATATATATATATATATATATATATATATATATATACATATATATGTATCTATATCTATATATATATTTATTTTATTTATTATACTTTGTCGCTGTCTCCCGCGTTTGCGAGGTAGCGCAAGGAAACAGACGAAAGAAATGGCCCCCCCCCCCCATACACATGTATATACATACGTCCACACACGCAAATATACATACCTACACAGCTTTCCATGATTTACCCCAGACCCTTCACATGCCTTGATTCAATCCACTGACAGCACGTCAACCCCTGTATACCACATCGCTCCAATTCACTCTATTCCTTGCCCTCCTTTCACCCTCCTGCATGTTCAGGCCCCGATCACACAAAATCCTTTTCACTCCATATTTCCACCTCCAATTTGGTCTCCCTCTTCTCCTCGTTCCCTCCACCTCCGACACATATATCCTCTTGGTCAATCTTTCCTCACTCATTCTCTCCATGTGCCCAAACCATTTCAAAACACCCTCTTCTGCTCTCTCAACCACGCTCTTTTTATTTCTCTTTATATATATACATATATATATATATATATATATATATATATATATATATATATATATATATATATATATATATATATATATATATATATATATATATATATATATATATATATATATATATATATATATATATATATATATATATATATATATATATATATATATATATATATATATATATATATATATATATATATATATATATATATATATATATATATATATATATATATATAATAGATATATATATATATATAAATAGATAAATATATATATATATATATATATATATATATATATATATATATATATATATATATATATATATATATATATATATATATATATATATATATATATATATTTATCTATTTATTTCATTTTCTTTTTTCGCTGTCTCCAGTGTTTGTGAGGTAGCGCAAGGAAACAGACGAAAGAAATGGCCCAACCAACCCCCATACACATGTTTATACATACACATGTATATACATACACGTCTCCATACGCAAATATACATACCCATATATCTCAATGTACACATATAAATACACACACAGACATATACATATATACACATGCACACAGTTGATACTGTCTGCCTTTATTCAGTCCCATCGCCATCTCGCCACACATGGAATAACATCCCCCTCCCCCCTCATGTGTGCGAAGCAGCGCTAGGAAAAGACAACAAATGCCCCATTCGTTCACACTCAGTCTCTAGCTGTCATGTAATAATGCAATGAAACCATAGCTCCCTTTCCATATGCAGGCCCCACAGAACTTTCCATGGTTTACCCCAGACGCTTCACATGCCTTGATTCAATCCATTGACAGCACGTCGACCCCGGTATACCACATCGATCCAATTCACTCTATTCCTTGCCCGCATTTCACCCTCATGCATGTTCAGGACCCGATCACTCAAAATCCTTTTCACTCCATCTTTCCACATCCAATTTGGTCTCCAACTTCTCGTTCCCTCCACCTCCGACACATATATCCTCTTGGTCAATCTTTCCTCACTTATTCTCTCCATGTGCCCAAACCATTTCAAAGAACTCCCTGCTGCTCTCTCAACCACGATCTTCTTATTTCCACACATCTCTCTTACCCTTACATTACTTACTCTATCGTACCACCTCACACCACACATTGTCTTCAAACATCTCATTTCCAGCACATCCACCCTCCTCCGCACAACTCTATCCATAGACCACGCCTCGCAACCACACAACATTGTTGGAACCACTATTCCTTCAGACATAGACATTTTTGCATTCGGGGATAATGTTCTCGACTTCCACACATTCTTTAAGGCTCCAAGGATTTTTGCCCCCCCCCCCCATGACTTCCGCTTCCATGGGTCCATCCGCTGCCAGATCCACTCCCAGATATCTAAGACACTTTACTTCCTCTAGTTTTTCTCCATTCAAACCCATCTCGCAATTGACTTGACACTCAACCCTAATGTACCTAATAACCTTGCTCTTATTCACATTTACTTTTAACTTTCTTCTTTCACACACTTTAACAAACTCAGTCACCAGCTTCTGCATTTTCTCACATGAATCAGCCACCAGCGCTGTATCATCAGCGAACAACAATTGACTCACTTCCCAAGCTCTCTCATCCCCAACAGACTTCATACTTGCCTCTCTTTCCAAAATTCATGCATTCACCTCCCTAACAACCCCATCCATAAACAAATTAAACAACCATGGAGACATCACACACCCCTGCCGCAAACCTATATTCACTGAGAACCAATCACTTTCCTCTCTTCCTACACATACACATGCCTTATATCCTCGATAAAAACTTTTCACTGCTTCTAACAACTTTACTCCCACTCCATATATTCTTAGTACCTTCCACAGAGCATCTCTATCAATTCTATCATATGCCCTCACCAGATCCATAAATGCTACATACAAATCCATTTGCTTTTATAAGTATTTCTCACATACATTCTTCAAAGCAAACACCTGATCCACACATCCTCTACCACTTCTGAAACCACACTGCTCTTCCCCAATCTGATGCACTGTACATGCCTTCACCCTCTCATTCAATACCCTTCCATATAATTTACCTGGGATACTGAACAAATTCATACCTCTGTAATATGAGCACTCACTCTTATCTCCTTTGTGTGTGTATATATATATATATATATATATATATATATATATATATATATATATATATATATATATATATATATATATATATATATATATATATATATATATATATATATATATATATATATATATATATATATATATATATATATATATATATATATATATATATATGTGTGTGTGTGTGTGTGTGTGGAAGTCGAGAACATTATCTCGGAAAGCAAAAATGGGTATGTTTGAAGGAATAGTGGTTCCAACAATGTTGTATGGTTGCGAGGCGTGGGCTATGGATAGAGTTGTGCGCAGGAGGGTGGATGTGCTGGAAATGAGATGTTTGAGGACAATGTGTGGTGTGAGGTGGTTTGATCGAGTAAGTGATGTAAGGGTAAGAGAGATGTGTGGAAATAAAAAGAGCGTGGTTGAGGGAGCAGAAGAGGGTGTTTTGAAATGGTTTGGGCACATGGAGAGAATGAGTGAGGAAAGATTGACCAAGAGGATATATATGTCGGAGGTGGAGGGAACGAGGAGAAGTGAGAGACCAAATTGGAGGTGGAAAGATGTAGTGAAAAAGATTTTGAGTGATCGGGGCCTGAACATGCAGGAGGGTGAAAGGCGGGCAAGGAATAGAGTGAATTCGATCAATATGGTATACCGGGGTTGACGTGCTGTCAGTGGATTGAATCAGGGCATGTGAAGCGTCTGGGGTAAACCATGGAAAGTTGTGTGGGGCCTGGATGTGGAAAGGGAGCTGTGGTTTCGGGCATTATTGCATGACAGTTAGAGACTGAGTGTGAACGAGTGTGGCCTTTGTTGTCTTTTCCTAGCGCTACCTCGCACACATGAGGGGGGAGGGGGATGGTATTCCATGTGTGGCGAGGTGGCGATGGGAATGAATAAAGGCAGTGTGAATTGTGTGCATGGGTATATATGTATGTGTCTGTGTGTGTATATATATGTGCACATTGAGATGTATAGGTATGTATATTTGCGTGTGTGGACGTGTATGTATATGCATGTGTATGGGGGTGGGTTGGGCCATTTCTTTCGTCTGTTTCCTTGCGCTACCTCGCAAACGCGGGAGACAGCTATAAAGCAAAATAAATAAATAAATAAATATATATATTTATATATATATATATATATATATATATATGTATATAAATATATATATGCATATATGTATATATATATATATATATATATATATATATATATATATATATATATTTTTTTTTTTTTTTTTTTTTTTTTATACCTCGTCGCTGTCTCCCGCGTTTGCGAGGTAGTGCAAGGAAACAGACGAAAGAAGTGGCCCAACCCCCCCCATACACATGTACATACATACGTCCACACACGCAAATATACATACCTACACAGCTTTCCATGGTTTACCCCGGACGCTTCACATGCCTTGATTCAATCCACTGACAGCACGTCAACCCCTGTATACCACATCGCTCCAATATATATATATATATATATATATATATATATATATATATATATATATATATATATATATATATATATATATATATATATATATATATATATGTATATATATATTTATATATATATATATATATATATATATATATATATATATATATATATATATATATATATATATATATATAGACCCCGTTGCTCATCATTGTGAGACGAAGGGTATTCGAGTACTTAGTATTTCGAATAGTTGTTTCCTATTATACAGTCCCATAGCCTAGTGGTTAGCATGCCTGCTTCTTGCACAGGGGTCCCGGGTTCGATACTGGCTGTTGGAGGTTTGTATGTTCTATGAAGGTGCGCGTTCATATGCACTTTATTCGTATATATATATATATATATATATATATATATATATTTATATATATGACAAAGGATAACCTTCTTTCACCTGTACTAAGTAATCTACATATAGAATTTTTTTAAACAAAATAACTGAAGGATATCCTACCTTCTAATGTAATTTGTTTTAGGTATATAGATGATGATCCTTGTGTTTGGCCAACAAATGAAAATCTACAATTATTTCTCACCTTACGTAACACTTTAGTATATTTCATCAAAGTTACGGTAGGAAATGAAAATAAATGTATGCTACCATTTTTCGATTGCATGATCCATAGGCAAGGAATCAAGTTTAAGTTTAGCATATACAGAATTTCCCACCAATGTATGCTCATATATCCATTATTACTCATCTCAACATGACAGAGTTAAATTATCATCATTTTAGTCTATGTTCCTTAGGGCATTACGTATTTGCAGTCCAGAGTTTGTTGATGATGAATCTGAGAAGATATATTCTATTGGATCTAAGTTAAAGTACCCTTGATCTTTCATTGATAAATCTCTTAGGTTAGCAAAGAAATAATTTTATAGAGTTGATCCCAAACATCACATTGACACCAAGAATCTTTTACTTCTCCATTTCAATAATAATTTCACTTTACTTCCCATGTTTCTTAAATCTTTTAATGTAAATGTTGCCTTTACCAACAATAATTTTATAAAGAATATCTTTATCAGGAATTCACCTGAAAATTCTCTTGGATGCATTTACAAAGTGCCATGTGGAAATTATGATAAACTTTATGTTGGTCAGACTGGTAAGGATCTTTCTCTTAGACTTAAGCAACTTAAATATAGTATAAGAACGGGACAAGAATCAAATGCCTAGTTTAAACACGTTCAAAACTATGATCATTGTATTGACTTGAGTAATGCCATCTCAGTTATGAAATCTAACTCTATTACCAAGAGAAATATCATTGAATTTTCTATTACTAGATACACAAAGAATTATAATCTTAATATTAGTGATGGTCTATACAAATAAGGTAACTTTATTGTTGATAATTTTTGTAAAATGATAAGTTTATGAACGCTCGTTGTATGTATATACGTTGGATATATATCAACTGAATTATATTTCTCTCTTGTGTCTCCCCTGATGATGTTTATTACACGAAAGTGCACTTAGGAACTTATCGTGTTTCATTTTCCCAGTAGACTCATACGAAATATAGTAAAAGAGGTAGCAAAAGTTTTGCGGAAGATGAAACCGTCAAGGGAGAGGGTGCGGATGGTATTACAGTGAAATTTATCAAAAAATGGGATGACTGTGTTACTGACTCTTTGGGAAGGTTATCTAATGTACATATGACTCAAGGTAAGGTGCCTGAGGATTGGCAGAATGCTTGCATAGTGCCATTGTACAAGGGAAAGAGGATGAAAGTTAGCGCTCAAATTACAGAGGTATAGATTTGTTGAATATTCCTGGGAAATTATATGGGGGGAGTATTGATTGAATGGCTGAAGGCATATACAGAGCATCAGATTGGGAAGAGCAGTGTGGTTTCAGAAGTGGTAGATAATGTGTGGATCGGGTCTTTGCTTTGAAGAATGTATGTGAGAAATACTTAGAAAAGCAAATCGGTTTGTATGTAGCATTTATGGATCTGGAGAAGGTATATGATAGAGTTGATAGAGATGCTCTGTGGAAGGTATGAAGAATATATGGTGTGGGAGGCAAGTTGTTAGAAGCAGTGAAAAGATTTTATCGAGGATGTAAGGCATGTGTACGTGTAGTAAGAGATGAAAGTGATTGTTTCTCTGTGAATGTTGGTTTGCGGTAGGGTGTGTGATTTCTCCATGGTTGTTTAATTTGTTTATGGATGGTGCTGTTAGGGAGGTGAATGCAAGAGTTTTGGAAAGAGGGGAAAGTATGCAATCAAGGCTCACCAACTGAAGTTACGATTTGAATTCCTTAGGAATTGCCTTGATGAACAAGTGATGCCAAGATCTGTCCTACCTCAACGTTTGTTGCAGCTGTCTGGTTGACCATCTGATCAATTTCAAAATATCATTTTAAAGAAAGACATTGAATTAAAGAAACTTGAAATGGAGGAGGATTTTCACATTTCAAAAGAGAAGAAACGTGCCTTTCAAATGGCAATACCGACACACTGGAAGAACTGGATGTTTGAGTATTGCTATGTTGAATTAAGGAAAGAATGCAATAGGCTACACGTATCACTAAATCGTAAGTTGGACCATCTTATTGAAAACAGCGAGTGGACCAAGAACACAAACCCATCTTTTGTGGTAAACCTGCCTAATAAAGAAATAGATAAAGATTCCTTGTGTGCATTAGGCTATGGTTTAAGTTTTGTGTGCTCTAACAGAGAAGCCAACTGTGTTGATGTCACAGTCTTTTGTAATTTAGAAAAATACAGTGATTTAAGTAATGATGATATCAATATCTGTAAGGGTTTAGTGTATGCCAGTTTGCCAAAACCAGTGGAAGCTAATTGCCCTAAAAGATTCATAAGAGCTATTAATAACTTAAAAAAAGACAAGTATATACATATTACTAAAGCAGATAAGGCTAACACTGTTGTGATTTTAGACAAAAGTAACTATTTATCTAAAATGAATGATCTAAATGATAACACAACATATTCTAAACTTAGTAAAAATCCCTTAGAAGCAGTTAATTCTCACTTCAATAAAGAAATGAAGTTGTTGTTGAAAGGTAACATTTCTCTTATCAAAAGTTTGTCATCTTTGTCCTCTTCATTGTCATATATGTATGGACTTATCAAAACACATCAACAGAATTTTTCAGCAAGACCTATAGTGAGTTCAGTAGGCTCCATCACATATAGATTGTCAAATGGTTAGTTTCTTTAATAAGCCCTTTATGGGTAAGGTATCAAATTCTAATATCACGAACAATGTAGATTTAGTCAACAAGCTAAACAATATCAGTGTTAATTTTGATTTCAAACTAGTTAGCTTTGATGTTTCCTCACTTTTCACTAAAGTTCCAGTTGATGACCTTTTAGAATATTTATTTGATGTCTTGGATGATATTCATTTACCTGTTTCAAAGTCTAATTTCATTGAACTGATAAAATTGTGTATAAAAGACTGTGTATTTCAATTTAATGGAGATTATCATGCTCAAAAAATTGGTATGGCATTGGGTAACCCTCTATCACCTGTATTAAGTAACCTTTATATGGAATTTTTTAAAACAAAATTACTAAAGGATATCTTACCTTCTAATGCAATTTGGTTTAGGTATGTAGATGATGATCTTTGTGTTTGGCCAAAAAATGAAAATTTACAAATATTTCTCCCCTTACTTAACAATTTAGTGCCTTCCATTAAATTTACTGTAGAAAATGAAAATAATGGTATGTTATCATTTTTAGATTATATGATCCATAGACAAGGAAACAAGTTTAAGTTTAGCATATACAGAAAACCCACCAATGTATGCTCATATATCCATTACTATTCATCTCAACATGACAGAGTTAAATTATCATCATTTCAATCTATGTTCCTTAGGGTATTACGTATTTGCAGTCCAGAGTTTATTGATCATGAGTTTGAGAAGATATATTCTATTGGATCTAAGTTAAAGTACCCTAGATCTATCATTGATAAAACCTTTAAGTTAGCAAAGAAATCATTTTATAGAGTTGAGCCCAAACCTCCCATTGACACCAAGAACCTTTTAGTTTTCCCTTTTGATAATAATTTCACTTTGCTTCCCATGCTGCTTAAATCCTTTAATCTAAATGTTGCCTTTAGCAACAATAATACTATAAAGAATATCTTAATCAGGAATTCACCAGAAAATTCTCTTGGTTGCATCTATAAAGTCCCGTGTGGAAAATGTGATAAATTTTATGTTGGTCAGACTGGTAAGGATCTTTCTGTTAGACTTAAGCAACATAAATGTAGTATAAGAACGGGACAAGAATCAAATGCCTTGTTTAATCATCTTAAAAACTATGATCATTGTATTGACTGGAGTAACGCCATCTCAGTTATTAACTCTAACCGTATTACCAAGAGAAATATCATTGCATCTTCTATTATCAAATACACAAAGAATTATAATCTTAATATTAGTGATGGTCTATACAAATCAGATAACTTTATTGTTGATAAGATTTGTAAAATGATAAGTTTATGAACGCTCGTTGTATGTTTTGGACAATCACATGTTTACCAAATGGCGTCGTAGCTTCGTCTCTTCTATGTATATCAGCTGACTGTTATATCTCTCTCCTGTGTCTCCCCAGATGATGTGATTATTACACGAAAGTGCACTTGGGAACTTTTCCCGTTTCACTTTCCCTGTGGACTCATAGGAATATATATATATATATATATATATATATATATATATATATATATATATATATATATATATATATATATATATATATATATGTATATATATTCATTTTGTTTTTAGCTATTTTGCTTAGTCGCTGTCTTAAGCGTTAGCGAGATAGCGCAAGGAAACAGACGAAAGAATGGCCCAACCCACCCACATACACATATATATGCATACACGTCCACACACGCAAATATACGTACCTATACATCTCAACGTATACATGCATATACACACACAGACATATACATATATACACATGTGCGTAATTCATACTGTCTGTCTTTATTCATTCCCATCGCCAACCCGCCACACGTGAAATAACACCCCCCCCTCATGTGTGCGAGGTCGCGCTAGGAAAAGACAACAAAGGCCACATTCGTTAACACTGAGTCTCTAGCATTCATGTAGTAATGTACCGAATACCAGAGCTCCCTTTCCACATCCAGGCCCCACAGAACTTTCCATGTTTTACCCCAGACGCTTCACATGCCCTGGTTCAATCCATTGACAGCACGTCGACCCCGGTGTACCACATCGTTCCAATTCACTCTATTCCTTGCACGCCTTCCACCTTCCTGCATGTTCAGGCCCCGATCACTCAAAATCATTTTCACTCCATCTTTCCACCTCCAATTTAGTCTCCGGCTACTCTTCGTTCCCTCAACCTCTGACACATATATCCTCATGGTTAATCTTTCCTCACTCATTCTCTCCATGTGCCTCAACCATTTTAAAACACCCTCTTCTGCTCTCTCAACCGCACTCTTTTTATTACCACAAATCTCTCTTATCCTATTACTACTTAATCAAACCACCTCACACTACATATTGTCCTCAAACATCTCATTTCCAGCACATGCAACCTCCTCCGCACAACTCTATCCAAAGCCCACGCCTCGCAACCATATAACATTGTTGGAACCACTATTCCTTCAAACACAGTTATTTTTGCTTTCCGAGATAATACTTTCGACTTCCACACATTCTTCAAGGCTCCCAGAATTCTCGCCTCCTCCCCCTCCTATGATTTAGTTCCGCTTCATGGTTCCATCCGCTGACAAATCCACTCCCACAGATCTAAAACACTTTACTTCCTCAAGTTTTTCTATATTCAAACTTACCTCCCAATTGACTTGACCCTCAATCCTACTGTACCTAATAACCTTGCTCTAATTCACATTTACTCTCAACTTTCTTCTCTCACACACTTTACCAAACTCAGTCACCAGCTTCTGCAGTTTCTCACATGAATCAGCCACCAGTTCTGTATCATCAGCGAACAACAACTGACTCACTTCCCAAGCTCTCTCATCCACAACAGACTGCATACTTGCCCCTCTTTCCAAAACTCTTGCATTCACCTCCATAACAACCCCATCCATAAACAAATCAAACAACCATGGAGACATCACACACCCCTGCCCCAAACCTACATTCACTGAGCACCAATCACTTTCCTCTCTTCGTACACGTACACATACCTTACATCCTCGATAAAAACTTTTCACTGCTTCTAACAACTTGCCTCTCACACCATATATTCATAATACCTTCCACAGAGCATCTCTATCAACTCTATCATATGCCCTCTCCAGATCCATAGATGCTACATACAAATCCATTTGCTTTTCTAAGTATTTCTCACATACATTCTTCAAAGCAGACACCTGATCCACACATCCTCTACCACTTCTGAAACCACACTGCTCTTTCCCAATCCGATGCTCTGTACATGCCTTCACCCTCTCAATCAATACCCTCCCATGTAATTTCCCAGGAATACTCAACAAACTTATACATCTGTAATTTGAGCACTCACCTTTGTCCCCTTTGACTTTGTACGATCTCACTATGCAGGCATTCCGCCAGTCCTCAGGCACCTCAACTTGAATCATACATACATTAAATAACCTTATCCACCTGTCAACAATACAGTCATCTGCTTTTTTAATAAATTCCACTGCAATACCATCTATTCCGCTGCCTTGCCGGCATTCATCGTTCGCAAAGCTTTTACTACCTCTTCTCTGTTTACCAAATCATTTTCCATAACCCTCTCACTTTGCACACCACCTCGACCAAAACACCCAATATCTACCACTCTATTACCAAACACATTCAACAAAACTTCAAAATACTCACTCCATCTCCTTCTCACATCACCACTACTTGTTATCACCTCCCATTAGCCCCCTTCACTATAGTTCCCATTTGCTCCCTTGTCTTACGCACTTTATTTACCTCCTTCCAAAACATCTTTTTATTCTCCCTAAAATTTAATGATACTCTCTCACCCCAACTCTCATTTGCCCTCTTTTTCACCTCTTGCACCTTTCTCTTGACCTCCTGCCTCTTTCTTTTATACATCTCCCACTCATTCGCATTATTTCCCTGCAAAAATCCTCCAAATGCCTCTCTCTTTCACTAAAAATCTTACTTCCTCATCCCACCACTCACTACCCTTTCTAATCTTCCCACCTCCCACGCTTTTCATGCCACAAGCATCTTTTGCTCAAGCCATCATTGCTTCCCTAAATACATCCCATTCCTCCCCCACTACCCTTAACTCCATTGTTCTCACCTTTTTCCATTCTGTATTCAGTCTTCCTCACGCAAGTCCTCTTCCTAAGCTCACTTACTCTCACCAACATTCTCTCTTCTTTTCTGGAAACCTCTACAAATCTTCACCTTCACCTCCACAAGATAATGATCAGACATTTCTCCAGTTGCACCTCTCAGCACATTAGCATTCAAAATTCTCTCTTTCGCGCGCCTATCAATTAAGACGTAATCCAATAACCCTCTCTGGCCATCTCTCCTACTTACATACGTATATCTATGTATATCTATGTATATCTCTCTTTTTAAACCAGGTATTCCAAACCACCAGTCCTTTCTCAGCACATAAATCTACAAACTCTTCACCATTTCCATTTAGAACACTGAACACCCCATGTATACCAATTATTCCCTCAACTGCCACATTACCCACCTTTCCATTCAAATCACCCACCACCATAACCGGGTCTCGTGCATCAAAACTACTAATACATTCGTTCTTCTGCTCCCAAAACACTTGCCCCTCATGATCTTTCTTCTCATGCCCAGGTGCATATAAACCAATAATCACCCACCTCTGTCCATCAACTTTCAGTTTTACCCATATCAATCTAGAGTTTACTTTCTTACATTCTATCACATTCTCCCACCACTCCTGTTTCAGGAGATGTGCTACTCCTTCCCTTGCTCTTGTCCTCTCACTAATCCTTGACTTTACGCCCAAGACATTACCAAACCACTCTTCATCTTTACCCTTGAACTTCGTTTCACTTAGAGCCAAAACATGCAGGTTCCTTTCCTCAAACATACTACATATCTCTTCTTTTTTCTGATCTTGGTTACATCCACACACATTTCGAACCCCAATCTGAGCCTTCGAGGAGGATGAGCACTCCCCGCGTTACTCCTGCTTTTGTTTCCCTTGTTAGAAAGTTAAAATACAAGGAGGGGATGGTTTTTAGCACCCCGCTCCCGTCCCCTTTGTCGCCTTCTAAGACACGTGAGGAATACGTGGGAAGTATCCTTTCTTTCTGTCCTATCCCCAGGTAAGGTTATTTAATGTATGTATGATTCATGGTGAGGTGCCTGAGGATTGGCGGAATGCTTGCATAGGGCCATTGTATAAAGGCAAAGGGGATAAGAGTGAGTGCTCAAATTACAGAGGTATAAGTTTTTGAGTATTCCTGGTAGATTATATGGGAGGGTATTGATTGAGAGGGTGAAGGCATGTACAGAGCATCAGATTGGGAAAGAACAGTGTGGTTTCAGAAGTGTTAGAGGATGTGTGGATCAGGTGTTTGCTTCGATGAATATATGGGAGAAATACTTAGAAAAGCAAATGGATTTGTATGTAGCAATTTATGGATCTGGAGAAGGCATACGATAGAGTTAACAGCGATGCTCTGTGGAAGGTACTAAGAATATATGGTGTGGAAGGCAAGTTGTTAAGAGCAGTGAAAAGTTTTTATCGAGGATGTAAGGCATGTGTACGTGTACGAAGAGAGGAAAGTGATTGGTTCTCAGTCAATGTAGGTTTGCGCCAGGGGTGTGTGATGTCTTCATTGTTGTTTGATTTGTTTATGGATGAAGTTGTTAGGGAGGTGAATGCAAGAGTTTTGGAAGAGGGGCAAGTATGCAGTCTGTTGGGGATGAGAGAGCTTGGGAAGTGAGTCAGTTGTTGCTCGCTGATGATACAGCGCTGGTGGCTGATTCATGTGAGAAACTGCAGAAGGTGGTGACTGAGTTTGGTAAAGTGTGTGAAAGAAGAAAGTTGAGAGCAAATGTGAATAAGAGCAAGGTTATGAGGTACAGTAGGGTTGAGGGTCAAGTCAACTGGGAGGTAAGTTTGAATATAGAAAAACTGGAGGAAGTAAAGTGTTTTAGATATCTGAGAGTTGACCTGGCAGCGGATGGAACCATAGAATCGGAAGTGAATCATAGGGTGGGGGAGGGGGCGAAAATCCTGGGAGTCTTGAAGAATGTGTGGAAGTCGAGAACATTATCTCGGAAAGCAAAAATGGGTATGTTTGAAGGAATAGTGGTTCCAACAATGTTGTATGGTTGCGAGGCGTGGGCTATGGATAGAGTTGTGCGCAGGAGGGTGGATGTGCTGGAAATGAGATGTTTGAGGTCAATATGTGGTGTGAGGTTGTTTGATCGAGTAAATAATGTATATATATGTATGTATATATATATATATATATATATATATATATATATATATATATATATATATATATATATATATATATATATATATATATATATATATATATATATATATATATATATATATATATAGATATAGGAATATAGGAATAGAGTGAATTGGATCGATGTGGTATATCGGGGTCGACGTGCTGTCAGTGGATTGAATCAGGGCATGGAATACTTCCCCCCTCCCCCCTCATGTGTGCGAGGTAGCGCTAGGAAATGACAACAAAGGCCCCATTCGTTCACACTCAGTCTCTAGCTGTCATGCAATAATGCCCGTAACCACAGCTCCCTTTCCACATCCAGGCCCCACACAACTTTCCATGGTTTACCCCAGACGCTTCACCTGCCCTGATTCAATCCACTGACAGCACGTCAACCCCGGTATACCACATCGATACAATTCACTCTATTCCTTCCCCGCCTTTCACCCTCCTGCATGTTCAGGCCCCGATCACTCAAAATCTTTTTCACTTCGTCTTTCCACCTCCAATTTGGTCTCCCACTTCTCCTCGTTCCCTCCATCTCCGACACATATATCCTCTTGGTCAATCTTTCCTCACTCATTCTCTCCATGTGCCCAAACAATTTCAAAACACCCTATTCTCCTCTCTCAACCACGCTCTTTTTATTTCCACACATCTTTCTTACACTTACATTACTTACTCGATCAAACCACCTCACAACACACATTGTCCTCAAACATCTCATTTCCAGCATATCCACCCTCCTGCGCACAACTCTATCCATAGCCCACTCCTCGCAACCATACAACATTGTTGGAACCACTATTCTTTCAGAAATACCCATTTTTGCTTTCCGAGATAATGTTCTCGACTTCCACACATTCTTCAAGGCTCCCAGGATTTTCGCCCCCTCCCCCACCCTATGATTCACTTCCGCTTCCATGCCACATCCACTCCCACATATCTAAAACACTTTACTTCCTCCAGTTTTTCTCCATTCATACTTACCTCCCAATTGACTTGACCCTCAACCCTACTGTACCTAATAACCTTGCTCTTATTCACATTTACTCTTAACTTTCTTCTTTCACATACTTTACCAAACTCAGTCACCAGCTTCTGCAGTTTCTCACATGAATTAGCCACCAGCGCTGTATCATCAGCGAACAACAACTGACTCACTTCCCAAGCTCTCTCATCCCCAACAGACTTCATAATTGCCCCTCTTTCCAAAACTCTTGCATTCACCTCCCTAACAACCCCATCCATAAACAAATTAAACAACCATGGAGACATCACACACCCCTGCCGCAAACCTACATTCACTGAGAACCAATCACTTTCCTCTCCTCCTACACTAACACATGCCTTTCATCCTCGATAAAAACTTTTCACTGCTTCTAACAGCTTGCCTCCGACACAATATATTCTTAATACCTTCCACAGAGCATCTCTATTAACTCTATCATATGCCTTCTCCAGATCCATAAATGCTACATACAAATCCATTTGCTTTTCTAAGTATTTCTCACATACATTCTTCAAAGCAAACACCTGATCCACACATCCTCTACCACTTCTGAAACCACACTGCTCTTCCCCAATCTGATGCTCTGTACATGCCTTCACCCTCTCAATCAATACCCTCCAATATAATTTACCAGGAATACTCAACAAACTTATACCTCTGTAATTTGAGCACTCACTCTTATCCCCTTTGCCTTTGTACAATGGCACTATGCACGCATTCCGCCAATCCTCAGGCACCTCACCATGAATCATACATACATTAAATAACCTTACCAACCAGTCAACAATACATTCACCCCCTTTTTTAATAGATTCCACTACAGTACCATCTAAACCTGCTGACTTACCGGCTTTCATCTTCCGCAAAGTTTTTACTACCTCTTCTCTGTTTACCAAATCATTTTCCCTAACCATCTCACTTTGCACACCGCCTCGACCAGAACACCCTATATCTGCCACTCTATTATCAAACACATTGGACAAACCTTCAAAATACTCACTACACCTCCTTCTCACATCACCACTACTTGTTATCACCTCCCCATTAGCGCCCTTCACTGAAGTTCCCATTTGCTCCCTTGTCTTACGCATTTTATTTACCTCATTCCAAAACATCTTTTTATTCTCCCTAAAATTTAATGATACTCTCTCTCCCCAAGTCTCATTTGCCCTCTTTTTCACATCTTGCACCTTTCTCTTGACCTCCTGCATCTTTCTTTTATACATCTCCCACTCAATTGCATTTTTTCCCTGCAAAAATCGTCCAAATGCCTCTCTCTTCTCTTTCACTAATAATCTTACTTCTTCATCCCACCACTCACTACCCTTTCTAATCAACCCACCTCCCACGCTTCTCATGCCACAAACATCTTTTGCGCAATCCATCACTGATTCCCTAAATACATCCCATTCCTCCCTCACTCCCCTTACTTCCATTGTTCTCACCTTTTTCCATTCTGTACTCAGTCTCTCCTGGTACTTCCTCACACAAGTCTCCTTCCCAAGCTCACTTACTCTCACCACCCTCTTCACCCCAACATTCACTCCTCTTTTCTGAAAACCCATACAAATCTTCACCTTAGCATCCACAAGATAATGATCAGACATCCCTCCAGTTGCACCTCTCAGCACATTAACATCCAAAAGTCTCTCTTTCGCGCGCCTGTCAATTAACACGTAATCCAATAACGCTCTCTGGCCATCTCTCCTACTTACATACGCATACTTATGTATATCTCGCTTTTTAAACCAGGTATTCCCAATCACCAGTCCTTTTTCAGCACGTAAATCTACTAGCTCTTCACCATTTCCATTTACAACACTGAACACCCCATGTATACCAATTATTCCATCAACTGCCACATTACACACCTTTCCTTTCAAATCACCCATCACTATAACCCGGTCTTGTGCATCAAAACCACTAACACACTCATTCAGCTGCTCCCAAAACACTTGCCTTTCATGATCTTTCTTCTCATGCCCAGGTGCACATGCACCAATAATCACCCATCTCTCACCATCAACTTTCAGTTTTACCCATATTAATCGAGAATTTACTTTCTTATATTCTATTACATACTCCCACAACTCCTGTTTCAGGAGTACTGCTACTCCTTCCCTTGCTCTTGTCCTCTCACTAACCCCTGACTTTACTCCCAAGACATTCCCAAACCACTCATCCCCTTTACCCTTGAGCTTCGTTTCACTCAGAGCCAAAACATCCATGTTCCTTTCCTCAAACATACTACCTATCTCTCCTTTTCTCACATCTTGGTTACATCCACACACATTTAGACACCCCAATCTGAGTCTACGAGGAGGATGAGCACTCCCCGCGTGACTCCTTCTGTTTCCCATTTTTAGAAAGTTAGAATACAAGGAGAGGAGGGTTTCTGGCCCCCCGCTCCCGTCCCCTCTAATCGCCTCTATATATATATATATATATATATATATATATATATATATAAATATATATATATATATATATATATATATATATATATATATATATATATCATACAAACCTCCAACAGCCAGGATCGAACCTGGGACCCCTTGTGCAAGAGGCAGGCATGCTAACCGCTAGGCTAAGGGACTGTATAATAAGAAACAACTATTCGAAATACTAAGTACTCGAATACCCTTCGTATCACTATGGTGAGCAACGGGGTCTATCGGTTGTTTCCGAACAAAACACATAGCCAGCTGATAGCGTTTTCCCGAACCTGACTGTACAACGCGGAGTTATGGGAATACGAATAAAGTGTATATGAACGCGCACCTTCATAGAACATACAAAGCTCCAACAGCCAGGATCGAGCCTGGGACCCCTTGTGAAAGAGGCAGGCATGCTAACCGCTAGGCTAAGGGACTGTATAATAGAAAACAACTATTCGAAATACTAAGTACTCGAATACCCTTCGTCCTACTATGGTGAGCAAAGGGGTCTATCGGTTGTTTCCGAACAGAACACATAGCCAGCTGATAGCGTTTTACCGAACCTGAGTGTAAAAACGCTATCAGCTGGCTATGTGTTCTGTTCGGAAACAACCGATAGACCCCGTTGCTCACCATAGTGAGACGAAGGGTATTCGAGTACTTAGTATTTCGAATAGTTGTTTCCTATTATACAGTCCCTTAGCCTAGCGGTTAGCATGCCTGCCTCTTGCACAAGGGGTCCCAGGTTCGATCCTGGCTGTTGGAGGTTTGTATGTTCTATGAAGGTGCGCGTTCATATACACTTTATTCGTATATATATATATATATATATATATATATATATATATATCATCCCTGGGGGTAGGGGAGAAAGAATACTTCTCACGCATTACTCACATATCGTAGAAGGCGTCTAAAGGGGACAGGAGCGTGGGGCTAGAAACCCTCCCCTCCTTGTATTTTAACTTTCTAAAAGGGGAAACACAAGAAGGAGTCACACGGGGAGTGCTCATCATCCTCGAAGGCTCAGATTAGGGTGTTTAAATGTTTGTGGATGCAACTGGATGTTTTGGCTCTGAGTGAAACGAAGCTCAAGGGTGAAGGGGAAGAGTGGTTTGGGAATGTCTTGAGAGTAAAGTCAGGGGTTAGTGAGAGGACAAGGACAAGGGAAGGAGTAGCACTACTCCTGAAACAGGAGTGGTGGGAGTATGTGATAGAGTGTAAGAAAGTAAACTTTAGATTGATATGGGTAAAACAGAAAGTGGATGGAGAGAGATGGATGATTATTGGTGGATATGCATCTGGGCAATCAGCATGGATTTGGCAGCGGATGAAATCATGGAAGCGGAAGGGAATCAAAGGGTGGGGGAGGGGGCGAGAATTCTGGGAGCCTTCAAGAATGTGTGGAAGTCGAGAACATTATCTCGGAAAGCAAAAATGGGTATGTTTGAAGGAATAGTGGTTATAACAACGTTGTATGGTTGCGAGGCGTGGGCTATGGATAGAGTTGTGCGCAGGAGGGTGGATGTGCTGGAAATGAGATGTTTGAGGACAATATGTGTTGTGAGGTGCTTTGATCGAGTAAGTAATAATAGGGTAAGAGAGATGTGTTGTAATAAAAAGAGTGCGGTTGAGAGAGCAGACGAGGATGTTTTGAAATGGTTTGGTCACATGGAGAGAATGAGTGAGGAAAGATTAACCAAGAGGATATATGTGTGAGAGGTGGAGGGAACGAGGAGAGGTGGGAGACCAAATTGGAGGTGGAAAGATGGAGTGAAAAAGATTTTGAGTAATCGGGGCCTGAATACATGCAGGAGGATGAGAGACGGGCAAGGAATAGAGTGAATTGGAACGATGGGTATACCGGGGTCGACGTGCTGTCAATGGATTGAACCAGGGCATGTGAAGCGTCTGGAGTAAACAATGGAAATTTCTGTGGGGCCTGGATGTGGAAAGGGAGCTTTGGTTTCGGTGAATTATTACATGACAGCTAGAGACTGAGTGTGAACGAATGGGGCCTTTGTAGTCTTTTCGTAGCGCTACCTCGCACACATGAAGGGGAGGTAGGGGTAGTTATTATTCCATGTGTGGCGGGGTGGCGATGGGAATGAATAGTCAGACAGTATGAATTATGTACATGGGTATATATGTATATGTATACATTGAGATGTATAGGTATGTATATGTGCTGTGTGTTGACATTTATGTATATACATGTGTATGTAGGTGGGTTGGTCCAATCTTTCCTTTGTTTCTTTGCGCTACCTAGCTAACGCAGAAGACAGCGACTAAGCAAAAAAAAAAAAATAAAATATATATATATATATATATATATATATATATATACATATATATATATATATATATATATATATATATATATATATATATATATATATATATATATATATATATATATATATATATATATATATATATATATATATATATATATATATATATATATATATATATTTATTTATTTATTTTGCTTTGTCGCTGTCTCCCGCGTTTGCGAGGAATCGCAAGGAAACAGACGAAAGAAATGGCCCAACCCACCCCCATACACATGTATATACATACACGTCCACACACGCAAATATACATACCTATACATCTCAATGTACACATATATATACACACACAGACACATACATATATACCCATGCACACAATTCACACTTTCTGCCTTTATTCAGTCCCATCGCCACCTCGCAACACATGGAATACTTCCCCCCTCCCCCCTCATGTGTGCGAGGTAGCGCTAGGAAATGACAACAAAGGCCCCATTCGTTCACACTCAGTCTCTAGCTGTCATGCAATAATGCCCGTAACCACAGCTCCCTTTCCACATCCAGGCCCCACACAACTTTCCATGGTTTACCCCAGACGCTTCACCTGCCCTGATTCAATCCACTGACAGGACGTCAACCCCGGTATACCACATCGATACAATTCACTCTATTCCTTCCCCGCCTTTCACCCTCCTGCATGTTCAGGCCCCGATCACTCAAAATCTTTTTCACTTCGTCTTTCCACCTCCAATTTGGTCTCCCACTTCTCCTCGTTCCCTCCATCTCCGACACATATATCCTCTTGGTCAATCTTTCCTCACTCATTCTCTCCATGTGCCCAAACAATTTCAAAACACCCTATTCTGCTCTCTCAACCACGCTCTTTTTATTTCCACACATCTTTCTTACACTTACATTACTTACTCGATCAAACCACCTCACAAGACACATTGTCCTCAAACATCTCATTTCCAGCATATCCACCCTCCTGCGCACAACTCTATCCATAGCCCACTCCTCGCAACCATACAACATTGTTGGAACCACTATTCTTTCAAACATACCCATTTTTGCTTTCCGAGATAATGTTCTCGACTTCCACACATTCTTCAAGGCTCCCAGGATTTTCGCCCCCTCCCCCAACCTATGATTCACTTCCGCTTCCATGCCAGATCCACTCCCACATATCTAAAACACTTTACTTCCTCCAGTTTTTCTCCATTCATACTTACCTCCCAATTGACTTGACCCTCAACCCTACTGTACCTAATAACCTTGCTCTTATTCACATTTACTCTTAACTTTCTTCTTTCACATACTTTACCAAACTCAGTCACCAGCTTCTGCAGTTTCTCACATGAATTAGCCACCAGCGCTGTATCATCAGAGAACAACAACTGACTCACTTCCCAAGCTTTCTCATCCCCAACAGACTTCATAATTGCCCCTCTTTCCAAAACTCTTGCATTCACCTCCCTAACAACCCCATCCATAAACAAATTAAACAACCATGGAGACATCACACACCCCTGCCGCAAACCTACATTCACTGAGAACCAATCACTTTCCTCTCTTCCTACACGTACACATGCCTTTCATCCTCGATAAAAACTTTTCACTGCTTCTAACAGCTTGCCTCCGACACAATATATTCTTAATACCTTCCACAGAGCATCTCTATCAACTCTATCATATGCCTTCTCCAGATCCATAAATGCTACATACAAATCCATTTGCTTTTCTAAGTATTTCTCACATACATTCTTCAAAGCAAACACCTGATCCACACATCCTCTACCACTTCTGAAACCACACTGCTCTTCCCCAATCTGATGCTCTGTACATGCCTTCACCCTCTCAATCAATACCCTCCTATATAATTTACCAGGAATACTCAACAAACTTATACCTCTGTAATTTGAGCACTCACTCTTATCCCCTTTGCCTTTGTACAATGGCACTATGCACGCATTCCGCCAATCCTCAGGCACCTCACCATGAGTCATACATACATTAAATAACCTTACCAACCAGTCAACAATACATTCACCCCCTTTTTTAATAGATTCCACTACAGTACCATCTAAACCTGCTGACTTACCGGCTTTCATCTTCCGCAAAGTTTTTACTACCTCTTCTCTGTTTACCAAATCATTTTCCCTAACCATCTCACTTTGCACACCGCCTCGACCAGAACACCCTATATCTGCCACTCTATTATCAAACACATTGGACAAACCTTCAAAATACTCACTACACCTCCTTCTCACATCACCACTACTTGTTATCACCTCCCCATTAGCGCCCTTCACTGAAGTTCCCATTTGCTCCCTTGTCTTACGCATTTTATTTACCTCATTCCAAAACATCTTTTTATTCTCCCTAAAATTTAATGATACTCTCTCTCCCCAAGTCTCATTTGCCCTCTTTTTCACATCTTGCACCTTTCTCTTGACCTCCTGCCACTTTCTTTTATACATCTCCCACTCAATTGCATTTTTTCCCTGCAAAAATCGTCCAAATGCCTCTCTCTTCTCTTTCACTAATAATCTTACTTCTTCATCCCACCACTCACTACCCTTTCTAATCAACCCACCTCCCACGCTTCTCATGCCACAAACATCTTTTGCGCAATCCATCACTGATTCCCTAAATACATCCCATTCCTCCCTCACTCCCCTTACTTCCATTGTTCTCACCTTTTTTCATTCTGTACTCAGTCTCTCCTGGTACTTCCTCACACAAGTCTCCTTCCCAAGCTCACTTACTCTCACCACCCTCTTCACCCCAACATTCACTCCTCTTTTCTGAAAACCCATACAAATCTTCACCTTAGCATCCACAAGATAATGATCAGACATCCCTCCAGTTGCACCTCTCAGCACATTAACATCCAAAAGTCTCTCTTTCGCGCGCCTGTCAATTAACACGTAATCCAATAACGCTCTCTGGCCATCTCTCCTACTTACATACGCATACTTATGTATATCTCGCTTTTTAAACCAGGTATTCCCAATCACCAGTCCTTTTTCAGCACGTAAATCTACTAGCTCTTCACCATTTCCATTTACAACACTGAACACCCCATGTATACCAATTATTCCATCAACTGCCACATTACACACCTTTCCTTTCAAATCACCCATCACTATAACCCGGTCTTGTGCATCAAAACCACTAACACACTCATTCAGCTGCTCCCAAAACACTTGCCTTTCATGATCTTTCTTCTCATGCCCAGGTGCACATGCACCAATAATCACCCATCTCTCACCATCAACTTTCAGTTTTACCCATATTAATCGAGAATTTACTTTCTTACATTCTATTACATACTCCCACAACTCCTGTTTCAGGAGTACTGCTACTCCTTCCCTTGCTCTTGTCCTCTCACTAACCCCTGACTTTACTCCCAAGACATTCCCAAACCACTTATCCCCTTTACCCTTGAGCTTCGTTTCACTCAGAGCCAAAACATCCATGTTCCTTTCCTCAAACATACTACCTATCTCTCCTTTTCTCACATCTTGGTTACATCCACACACATTTAGACACCCCAATCTGAGTCTACGAGGAGGATGAGCACTCCCTGCGTGACTCCTTCTGTTTCCCATTTTTAGAAAGTTCGAATACAAGGAGAGGAGGGTTTCTGGCCCCCCGCTCCCGTCCCCTCTAGTCGCCTCTATATATATATATATATATATATATATATATATATATATATATATATATATATATATATATATATATATATATCATACAAACCTCCAACAGCCAGGATCGAACCTGGGACCCCTTGTGCAAGAGGCAGGCATGCTAACCGCTAGGCTAAGGGACTGTATAATAAGAAACAACTATTCGAAATACTAAGTACTCGAATACCCTTCGTCTCACTATGGTGAGCAACGGGGTCTATCGGTTGTTTCCGAACAAAACACATAGCCAGCTGATAGCGTTTTCCCGAACCTGAATGTACAACGCGGAGTTATGGGAATACGAATAAAGTGTATATGAACGCGCACCTTCATAGAAAATACAAAGCTCCAACAGCCAGGATCGAGCCTGGGACCCCTTGTGCAAGAGGCAGGCATGCTAACCGCTAGGCTAAGGGACTGTATAATAGAAAACAACTATTCGAAATACTAAGTACTCGAATACCCTTCGTCCTACTATGGTGAGCAAAGGGGTCTATCGGTTGTTTCCGAACAGAACACATAGCCAGCTGATAGCGTTTTACCGAACCTGAGTGTAAAAACGCTATCAGCTGGCTATGTGTTCTGTTCGGAAACAACCGATAGACCCCGTTGCTCACCATAGTGAGACGAAGGGTATTCGAGTACTTAGTATTTCGAATAGTTGTTTCCTATTATACAGTCCCTTAGCCTAGCGGTTAGCATGCCTGCCTCTTGCACAAGGGGTCCCAGGTTCGATCCTGGCTGTTGGAGGTTTGTATGTTCTATGAAGGTGCGCGTTCATATACACTTTATTCGTATATATATATATATATATATATATATATCATCCCTGGGGGTAGGGGAGAAAGAATACTTCTCACGCATTACTCACATATCGTAGAAGGCGACTAAAGGGGACAGGAGCGTGGGGCTAGAAACCCCCCCCTCCTTGTATTTTAACTTTCTAAAAGGGGAAACACAAGAAGGAGTCACACGGGGAGTGCTCATCATCCTCGAAGGCTCAGATTAGGGTGTTTAAATGTTTGTGGATGCAACCAAGATGAGAAAAAAGGAGAGATAGGTAGTATGTTTGAGGAAAGGAACCTGGATGTTTTGACTCTGAGTGAAACGAAGCTCAAGGGTAAGGTGGAATGTCTTTGGAGTAAAGTCAGGGGTTAGTGAGAGGACAAGAGCAAGGGAAGAAGTAGCACTACTCCTGAAACAGGAGTGGTGGGAGTATGTGATAGAGTGTAAGAAAGTAAACTCTAGATTGATATGGGTAAAACTGAAAATTGATGGAGAGAGATGGGTGATTATTTGTACATATGCACCTGGGAATGAGAAAAAAGATCATGAGAGGCAAGCGTTTTGGGAGGAGCTGAATGAATATGTTAGTAGTTTTGATGCACGAGACCGGGTTATAGTGATGGGTGATTTGAATGTAAAGGTGAGTAATGTGGGAGTTGGGGGAATAATTGGTATACATGGGGTGTTCACTGTTGTAAATGGAAATGGTGAAGAGCTTGTAGATTTATGTGCTGAAAAAGGACTGGTGATTGGGAATACCTGGTTTAAAAAGAGAGATATACATAAATATACGTATGTAAGTAGGAGAGATGGCCAGAGATCGTTATTGGATCACGTGTTAATTGATAGGTGCGCGAAAGAGAGACTTTTGGATGTTAATGTGCTGAGAGGTGCAACTGGAGGGATGTCTGATCATTATCTTGTGGAGGCGAAGCTGAAGATTTGTAGAGGTTTTCAGAAAAGAAGGGAAAATGTTGGGGTGAAGTGAGTGGTGAGAGTAAATGAGCTTGGGAAGGAGACTTGTGTGAGGAAGTACCAGGAGAGACTGAGTACAGAATGGAAAAAGGTGAGAACAAAGGAGGTAAGGGGAGTGGGGGAGGAATTTGAATTATTTAGGCAAGCAGTGATGGCTTGCGCAAAAGATGTTTGTAGCATGAGATGCGTGGGAGGTGGGCAGATTAGAAAGGGTAGTGAGTGGTGGGATGAAGAATTAAGATTAGTAGTGAAGGAGAAGGGAGAGGCATTTAGAAGATTTTTGGAGGGAAGTAATGCAAATGAGTGGGAGATGTATAAAAGAAAGATGCAGGAGGTCAAGAGAAAGGTGCAAGAGGTGAAAAAGAGAGCAAATGAGAGTTGGGGTGAGAGAGTACCATTAAATTTTAGGGAAAATAAAACGATGTTTTGGGAGGAGGTAAGTAAAGTGCGTAAGACGAAGGGAACAAATGGGAACCTCAGAGAAGGGGGCTAATGGGGAGGTGATAACAAGTAGTGGTGACGTGAGAAGGAGATGGAGTGAGTATTTTGAAGGTTTGTGGAATGTGTTTGATGATAGAGTGGCAGATATAGGGTGTTTTGGTCGATATGGTGTGGAAAGTGAGAGGGTTAGGGAAAATGATTTGGTAAACAGAGAAGAAGTAGTAAAAGCTTTGCGGTAGATGAAAGCCGGCAAGGCAGCGGGGTTGGATGGTATTCCTGTGGAATTTATTAAAAAAGGGGGTGACTGTATTGTTGACTGGTTGGTAAGGGTATCTAATGTATGTATGACTCATGGTGAGGTGCCTGAGGATTGGCGGAATGCGTGCATAGTGCCAGTGTACAAAGGCAAAGGGGACAAAGGTGAGTGGTCAAATTACCGAGGTATAAGTTTGTTGAGTATTCCTGGTAAATTATATGGGAGGGTATTGATTGAGAGGGTGAAGGGATGTACAGAGCATCAGATTGGGGAAGAATAGTGTTGTTTCAGAAGTGGTAGAGGATGTGTGGATCAGGTGTTTGCTTTGAAGAATGTATGTGAGAAATACTTAGAAAAGCAAAGGGATTTGTATGTAGCATTTATGGATCTGGAGAAGGCATATGGTAGAGTTGATAGAGATGCTCTGTGGAAGGTATTAAGAATATATGGCGTGGGAGGCAAGTTGTTAGAAGCAGTGAAAAGTTTTTATCGAGGATGTAAGGTATGTCTACGTGTAGGAAGAGAGGAAAGTGATTGGTTCTCAGTAAATGTAGGTTAGCGGCAGGGGTGTGTGAAGTCTCCATTGTTGTCTAATTTGTTTATGGATGGGGTTGTTAGGGAGGTGAATGCAAGAGTTTTGGAAAGAGGGCAAGTATGCAGTCTGTTGTGGATCATACAGCTTAGGAAGTGAGTCAGTTGTTGTTCGCTGATGATATAGCGCTGGTGGCTGATTCATGTGAGAAACTGCAGAAGCTGGTGACTGAGTTTGGTAAAGTGTGTGAGAGAAGAAAGTTGAGAGTAAATGTGAATAAGAGCAAGGTTATTAGGTACAGTAGGATTGAGGGTCAAGTCAATTGGGAGTTAAGTTTGAATGGAGAAAAAGTGGAGGAAGTGAAGTGTTTTAGATATGTGGGAGTGGATTTGGCAGCGGATGGAACCATGGAAGCGGAAGTGAATCATAGGGTGGGGAGGGTGCGATAATTTTGGGAGCCTTGAAGAATGTTTGGAAGTTAAGGACATTATCTCGGAAAGGAAAAAGGGGTATTTTTGAAGGAATAGTGTTTCCAACAATGTATGGTTGCGAGGCATGGGCTATGGATAGAGTTGTGCGCAGGAAGGTGGATATGCTTGAAATGTGATGTTTGAGGACAATATGTGGTGTGAGGTGGTATGATCGAGTAAGTAACAAAAGGGTAAGAGAGATGTGTGGTAATAAAAAGAGTGTGGTTGAGAGAGCAGAAGAAGGTGTTTTGAAATTGTTCCGTCACATGGAGAGAATGAGTGAGGAAAGATTGACCAAGAGGATATATGTGTCAGAGGTGGAGGGAACGAGAAATGGGAAACCAAAGTAGGAGGTGGAAAGATGGAGTGAAAAAGATTTTGAGTGATCGGGGCCTTAAGACATGCAGGAGGATGAAAGGCGTGCAAGGAATAGAGTGAATTGGAGCGATGTGGTATACCGGGGCCAATCGTGCTGTCAGTGGATTGAACCAGGGCATATGAAGCGTCTGGGGTAAACCATGGAAAGTTCTATGGGGCCTGGTTGTGGAAAGGGAGCTGTGGTTTCGGTGCATTATTACATGATAGCTAGAGACTGAGTGTGAGCGATTGGGGCCTTTGTTGTCTTTTCCTAGCACTACCTCGCACACATGAGGGGGGGAGGGCGTTGTTATTACTTGTGTGGCGGTGTGGCGATGGGAATGAATAAAGACAGACAGTATGAATTATGTACACGTGTATATTTATATGTCTGTTTGTGTATATACATGTATACGTTGAGATGTATAGGTATGTATATTTGCGTGTGTGGACGTGTATGTATATACATGTGTATGTGGGTGGGTTGGGCCATTCTTTCGTCTGTTTCCTTGCGCTACCTCGCTAACGCGGGAGAGAGCGACGAAGCAAAATAAAGACAAAATAAGAAATATTATATGATTTACTGGATTTATATATACTGTATTATTCGACAAGAAATTTGCAAAAAAAAATGTCTTTGACGCATTTTTCTCCGACACCTTGTGATTTCTTGTGTCCTTTTAGAAAATGCACCCTTTTTTGCGGAGGACCTTCAAATTCACCAAAGTGGATAAACATTGCTCTGCTTGGTATGTGATACAGGGGCCAGACCTTGACCAGGGCTTTTCCCTCCGTTCGTCTGTTGGTGATATGGGCTCCACACCCCAACACCCAGCAAGCCCCCAGCGCTGCGTGGCAGGGGTATTTGCAATGATTTTAGTGAATTTTATTCGTTTTTGTGGAAACGCGCTTTGCGTCCCTCTGGTGGTCTAATGGTGTTGTTGGCACCACCCAACACCCAGAAAGCCACCTCCGCCTCCCGCCAGCCCCATCATGGGGGAATTTAGAGACTGCTCTGCGTTTTTGCGGGAAACCAATCTAACATTTTCCGATGGTCTGGTGGAGTTCTTGGCCCGCCTTAGCACTCACAAAGGAACGTCCCCGTCATATTGTTGTTTGGTTTTAGAGAAATGAAATGACGTATAAGGCGCTGCTCCTTACCCATGGGATAAGAGGAAATTATGTTTGGAGGCGCAACGAGCTTAAAAGCTGTGTGTGTCCCGTCGTAATTACTATGCTCTCTGGTTATAAGGAATTTGACCACGGAAACAGTTTGCGGCTATCACTCCAAGTCGCAGTGTCGCCTAAAAAATCCTTCCTTACCTTTGGCATAAGAGGAAATATTGATCGGACACTCCAAGCATAAATGTGGGTTGCGTCTCTAAGTGACTCCTATGCTCTCAGGCAAGAAGGAAATTGACTACGGAGACGGTTTGCGGCTATCACTCTAAGTCGCCACCTAGCATAGACGTCTTCTATGCTGAGAGGCCAGAGAGTCTGTGATTGACGGAGAGCAAAACTGGACATGCAAGGTGCCAAAAAGTGTCTTAGTTAGACGCACTTTTCTCCGTCACCTTGTGATTTCTAATGTCTCCAGTTAGAAAATGCACCCTTTTTGTGCGGAGGACCCCCAGATTCCTCAAAGTGGATACACATTGCTCTGCTTGATATATAATACGGGACCATGGAGTGCCGTGGGTTGCGCAGGGTTGGAAGGCGAAGGTTGTTCTTATTTGAAGACTTGTTCGTCAGGGGGGGTGCAGGCCATGGACTCACATCGACTAGGCGCGTGATTTCATCTCCATCTCCTCCTTCTCCTGCTCCTCCTTCTCCTCCTGTTCTTTTTTTCTTTTAAGGAAGGCTGGCAGGGAGGTATGCATGCAGGCAGGTAGGAAGCAGGCAGCAGTGGGTTGTTGTTGCGTGTCCTGAGTCGGCAAGTACCATGAGCAGGCATGTTGGGACCCGAAAGATGGTGAGCTATGCCTGGCCAGGATGAAGCCAGAGGAAACTCTGGTGGAGGTCCGCAGCGGTTCTGACGTGCAAATCGTTCGTCAGTGCTGGGTATAGGGGCGAAAGACTAATCGAACCATCTAGTAGCTGGTTCCCTCCGAAGTTTCCCTCAGGATAGCTGGAGCTCGCCACCAGATGAATTTCATCCGGTAAAGCAAATATTGAGAGGTCTTGGGGAGGAAACTTTCTCAACCTATTATCAAACTTTAAATGGGTGAGATGCCTAGCTTGCTTGAATGTATTGAGGCACGGGCAAAGAATCTAAGTTCCTAGTGGGCCACTTTTGGTAAGCAGAACTGGCGCTGTGGGGTGAACCAAACGTCGAGTTAAGGGCCGAAAATGAATGCCTATTTTGATCCCATCAAAAGGTGTTGGTTGCTATAGACAGCAGGACGGTGGCCATCGAAGTTGGAATCCGCTAAGGAGTGTGTAACAACTCACCTGCCGAAGCAACTAGCCCTTAGAATGGTATGGCGCCTGAGAATTTTCCCGATACTCGACCGCCGGGGCACTAACGGTCTGACATTATTATATCAGGTCTCGAAACCCCGGCGTGTAGGAGGGTCGCGGTGGTGTGCGTTGAGGGGTTCGGCGTGAGCCGGCCTGAAGCCGCCACTGGTGCAGATCTTGGTGGTAGTAGCAAATAATCGAGAGAGACTCGCCTCGAAGACTGAGGCGGAAAAGGGTTCCATGTGAACATCAGTTGGACATGGGTTAGTCGATCTTCAGCTCAAGGCGAAAGCCTGATCCCACGCTAGAGGCAACGACCACAAGCGAGAAAGGGAGGGGCGGTTTTGATGTCTGTTTGGTTTTGTGTCAAAGTGTTTGTTTGCTTGTATCTCTCGCAGGAGCAAACGAGCAGCGTCAGCAGAATTCTTACCGCTCAGAGCTGCCTCTTCGTCTTCCCGCTATACAAAAAGGTGAGCGGCTGCTAATTGTCATGGAATGACGTGTTGATAGCGGCGTTAGTAGCAGTAGTGGTATTAATTGGTTCTTACTACCGCTGTTACGGCCGTCTGTGTTGACATTAGTTCCTTGATAGCCCACCGGGAGTTGCCAGGTGGGGTTCGTGGAGAAAGGAAAACGGTTATCATTCCGTAATCAGGACCCGGACACCAAACGGGCGACTGTGGTACCGTCTGACTGTCTCTGACTGTCTGGATGACTGAATGTCTACCTCCCGCTTCATCATCTTGGGTAGCATCAGCAGGAGCAGCATGCATGGGATTGCTATCAATAATTTTGTTGCGGCTGCAGTCGTAACATGTCTGTGCAGGAACCCGGTAACGGGAACCAGCTCGCGTCCGCCGGCGGTGGACCGGAAAAGAGTTTTCTGTTTAAGGCGCTGTGACCCCGGAAGCCATTTCCCGGAAGAAAGGGTGCCTGTAACACGGTCAGCCGTAGAGCGCCGCGGTTCTTGCGGCGTCCCGCGCTCCACTGCCGGCCCTTGAAACTGCGAGGGAGGTCACTGAGGTAGAGCAGACATCCTCCTAATGAGTCGGCCACACCTAGTCTTGGGCCAGCGCGTGCCAGTATCTGCATGGTCTCCAAGATAAGAAGCCTCTAGTCGATAGATTAATGTAGGTAAGGGAAGTCGGCAAGTTAGATCCGTAACCTCGGGAAAAGGATTGGCTCTGAGGGTTGAGCCAGTCGGGCCTGTGCAGGAAGCGGACTTGGGTTAGGGCGCAGGACCGGTCAAGGTGAAAGAGATGGTGTTGGTTAAGTCTACATCTTCTTCCTCCACCCATTGGCATATCTGTCCTGCTCTGCAAGGTGCTGCTGCTGCTGTTAGTTGTAACAGTCAGTCGGTTAGCTAGCAGTTAGTCAGTATGTCAGTGCTTAGCAAGTCGTCTCAGTATGTAAGTACGTACGTATATTAGTCAGTAGTTCAGTTGACCAGTGGATTGGTTGGTATTGGGCTTCACAGCCTTCTACCGTCATAACCGCTGCTGGCTGCTGCTGCTGCTGCTACCAGTACTACTGCTGCTGACGGGTTTGCTGCTGTCTCCTGATGTTACTACAAATGCTACTGCTGATGCTGACATGCATGCAGACAGGGTCGACGCAGGCAAGCAGGCAGTGTGTTGTGTGGTGGTTTTTGTATTGTATGGCATACTCCTGTTAACCACTACTCTGAATCCAACTCGGACCGGTGTACCTTCGACCCTTCCGTGGAGCGCACTAGGCTGCGTAGTCGTGTTCTCATGGCAGCTGGGCCTTAGTTCCGCGGACCCCCTACTTCCGAATCGGTGGTTTGCGGGTTGACGGGCTGTAACAGTTGCTTTTTGGGCTCACTACAGTCCCACCTCGGCTGGCACCAAGCAATCAGCTCAGAACTGGCACGGACAAGGGGAATCCAACTGTCTAATTAAAACAAAGCATTGCGATGGTCGCAATGGATGTTGACGCAATATGATTTCTGCTCAGTGCTTTGAATGTTAAAGTGAAGAGATTCAACCAAGCGCGGGTAAGCGGCGGGAGTAACTTGAGTGATTGCGAACTTAAAGCCCTACCTTCGTTGACTGAGTAGTCACCATATATCAACCAACAGCTGAGAGTCGTAAGTTGTCCAGCTCCGTTTGCTGGTACATTAGGACAACTACCAATGGGCAATCCCAGGACTGAAGCACAGCGGCAGCCTCCATCTCCTGACTGCAGTCTCTGCTTCCTTCGGGTGGCAGTACTGTGCGATCCTTAACGGAGAGTCCACCTTTGTCACGGGTTTCCGTTCCGTGGCACCCGCTACACATAACCAATCCTTACGGACTAGCGTGACAGCCACTGTTGGTATGTCGGGCACCAATAACAGCCAAGGGGAAGCGACCGACGACCGTTCTCCCATTTGCCCGCATTATGGGAACACCTTTGCCAGCTTTCGGGGCCGTAGGGTTCACGAAAGGCAGGCACACGCCAACTCCTTTCACCAGGAGTTGGCGTGTCGTGTGGCCAACCAGGTGTTGGCCACACGACACGTTCTATCCAAGGCTCGTTGGACTTATGAGGAAGTAGAGCTCCTCACTAGGGCAGAGGCGAAGATGGCAGCTGGTCCCTCACTAGTTGCTGGTCGAAGCGATCAAAGATCTTTGACGGAAAGCGTCGTATATGACCAAATTTCAGGAACTGGTCTTGGACATAAACCTCCACCCCTGGAGGAAACCGGTGAAGGCGAGGTGACTGATAGTATGTCAGATGGGAGGTGTGTTCCGGCAACTCCAGGAAGCAACACGCTGAGTGGCGTACCGGAGGAAGCACCACGGCTGTGATGCCGATCCCACGGTTTTATCTGTCCCAGACGCTCCGCGGGTTCCCAATCCCAATCCGTTGCTCGCCATAGGGTGAGGACGTCTTAAATGTTGCCCTAAACTACTTGCATAAGGGTGACAGCCTTGCCGCGATCAGAGTAGCCACAGAGCATGCCAGGCAACTGATTAGCTCCTGTGGCTCCCCCCAAGACCGTCGGAATCGTGGAGGAGATGGACTAAGACAGTCACCGAACGCTGGCAGAATACGCCGTACGGAGGAGGTTTCTTTGCGCGGAAACCGGTTTAGGCGGGAACAATACCGAAAAGTACAGAGGCTTTATTGTCAGGATAGGTTTTTGGCCGCTGGACTGGTCCTAAAAGGTGATGGAGGTACCGCCAGCCTTGGTTGGGCCGGAAAACCTCTACCCCTTTTGGGGAGCACTCTTCTCTCGCCTATTGAGCTGGATGAGCGTGTCATCGCCGTATGTGAGGTAGCGCACCACCTCAAAGCCACGAAAACATCTTCCCCTGGTCCTGACGTAATGCCGACTCGTTTATTGAAGTCCATTCCCCCAAGAATTCTTTCCAAAATGTTTAACCTGTGGCTTGCCATGTCAACGTTGCCAAAACCATTCGAGGCAAATCGTACGGTGCTGATTCCTAAGGTAACGAACCCAATAGATCCCAAGGACTACAGGCCTATCACGATCTTTTGTGCCGTAGTCCGACTGCTCCATGAAATCTTGAGCAGCCGCATCTCGAGCTTCGTCCAGATCGATGGAGCTCAAGAGGCATTCGTTCCTGAGGACGGATGCCTTGAGAACCTCAAGATCCTGGATGCGATCATCGGTCGTGCGCGGGCACACGCCCACGGTGTGCACCTGGCATTCCTCGACATGGCCAAAGCATTCGATAGTGTTAGTCATAGCACTATCGAGTGGGCCATGTCGCACAACGGCATTCCTGCCCTCGTCAGGGCATATATCATGTCGACGTACGACCGAGCCTTCACTCATATTGAAGGCAGCGGCGAGATGTCGGATAAGATCAATATGACTCTTGGGGTTAAACAGGGCGATCCGTTATCACCTCTCATTTTCAACCTTGTAACTGACGAGGGAGTTGCAAGGGTTAAGGCCTTAATCTGGTGTAGGAATTGGGTTCGGGGACCAATAGGTTTTAGCACTGGCATTTGCCGACGATCTGGATTTGGTAACGAAGACGCCGACTGGCCTGCAACAGGCAATAGACATTATGGAGGAACTTGCGCGGGGGGGGTGGGGGGGGGAGGCCTATGACAAGGCCTATGGACAAGGCCTATGATAGAGTTGATAGAGATGCTCTGTAGTAGGTATTAAAAATATATGATTCGGGAAGCAAGTTGTTAGAAGCAGAGAAAAGTTTTAATCGAGGATGTTAGGCATGTGTACGTGAAGGAAGAGAAGAAAGTCATTGGCTCTCAGTGAATGTAGGTTTGCAGCAGGGGTGCATGATGTCTCCATGGTTGTTTAATTTGTTTATGGATGGGGTTGTTAGGGAGATGAACGCACGATTTTGGAAAGAGGTGCAAGCATGCAGTCTGTTGTGCATGAGAGTACTTGGGCAGTGAGTCAGTTGTTGTTCGCTGATGATACAGCGCTGGTGGCTGAATCATGTGAGAAACTGCAGAAGCTGGTGACTGAGTTTGGTAAAGTGTGTGAAAAAAGAAAGCTTAGAGTAAATGTGAATAAGAACAAGGTTATTAGGTAAAGTAGGGTTGAGGGACAAGTCTAATGAGAGGTAAGTTTGAATGGAGAAAACCTGGAGGAAGTGAAGTGTTCTAGATATCTGGGGGTGGATTTTGCAGCGGATGGAACCATGGAAGTGGAAGTGAATAATAGGGATGGGGAGGGGGGGCGAAAATCCTGGGAGCCTTGAAGAACGTTTGGAAGTCGAGAACATTATCTCGGAAAGCAAAAATGGGTATGTTTGAAGGAATAGTGGTTCCAACAATGTTGTATGGTTGCGAGGCGTGGGCTATGGATAGAGTTGTGCGCAGGAGGGTGGATGTGCTGGAAATGAGATGTTTGAGGACAATGTGTGGTGTGAGGTGGTTTGCTCGAGTAAGTAATGTAAGGGTAAGAGAGATGTGTGGAAATAAAAAGACCGTGGTTGAGAGAGCAGAAGAGAGTGTTTTCAAATGGTTTGGTCACATGGACAGAATGAATGAGGAAGGATTGAGAAAGAGGATATATGTGTCGGAGGTGGAGGGAACGAGGGGAAGTGGGAGACCAAATTGAAGATGGAAAGATGGAGTGAAAAAGATTTTGAGTGATCGGGGCTTGAACACGCAGGAGGGTGAAAGGCGCGCAAGGAATAGAGTGAATTGGATCGATGTGGTATACCGTGGTTGACGTGATGTCAGTGGATTGAATCAGGGCATGTGAAGCGTCTAGGGTAAACCATGGAAAGTTGGGTGGGGCCTGGATGTGGAAAGGGAGCTGTGGTTTCAGGCATTATTGCATGACAGCTAGAGACTGAGTGTGAACGAATGGGGCCTTTGTTTTCTTTTCCTAGCGCTACCTCGCACACATGAGGGGGGAGGGGGATGGTATTCCATGTCTGGCGAGGTGGCGATGGGAATGAATAAAGGCAGACAGTGTGAATTGTGTGCATGGGTATATATGTATGTGTCTGTGTGTGAATATATATATATGTGTACATTGAGATGTATTGGTATATTTGCGTGTGTGGACGTGTATATATATACATGTGTATGAGGTGGGTTGGGCCATTTCTTTCGTCTGTTTCCTTGCGGTACCTCGCAAACGCGGGAGACAGCGACAAAGCAAATAAAAAATGAAAAATAATATAAATATATAATATCCCTGGGGATAGGGGAGAAAGAATACTTCCCACGAATTCCCTGCGTGTCGTACAAGGCGACTAAAAGGGAAGGGAGCGGGGGGCTGGAAATCCTCATCTCTCGTTTTATTTTTTTTAATTTTCCAAAAGAAGGGACAGAGAAGGGGGACAGGTGAGGATATTCCCTTAAAGGTCCAGTCCTCTGTTCTTAACGCAACCTCACTAATGCGGGAGGTGGCGAACAGTATGAAAGAGAGAAAGATATCTTTTTTTTTTGCTTTGTCGCTGTCTCCCGCGTTTGCGAGGTAGCGCAAGGAAACAGACGAAAGAAATGGCCCAACCCACCCCTATACACATGTATATACATACGTCCACACATGCAAATATACATACCTACACAGCTTTCCATGGTTTACCCCAGACGCTTCACAAGCATTGATTCAATCCACTGACAGCACGTCAACCCCGGTATACCACATCGCTCCAATTCACTCTATTCCTTGCCCTCCTTTCACCCTCCTGCATGTTCAGGCCCCGATCACACAAAATCTCTTTCACCACATCTTTCCAACTCCAATTTGGTCTCCCACTTCTCCTCGTTCCCTCCACCTCCGACACATATATCCTCTTGGTCAATCTTTCCTCACTCATTCTCTCCATGTGTCCAAACCATTTCAAAACACCATCTTCTGCTCTCTCAACCACGCTCTTTTTATTTCCACACATCTCTCTTACCCTTACGTTACTTACTCGATCAAACCACCTCACACCACACATTGTCCTCAAACATCTCATTTCCAGCACATCCATCCTCCTGCGCACAACTCTATCCATAGCCCACGCCTCGCAACCATACAACATTGTTCGAACAACTATTCCTTCAAACATACCCATTTTTGCTTTCCGAGATAATGTTCTCGACTTCCAAACATTCTTCAAGGCTCCCAAAATTTTCGCCCCCTCCCCCACCCTATGATCCACTTCCGCTTCCATATTTCCATCAGCTGCCAGATCCACTCCCAGATATCTAAAACACTTTACTTCCCCCAGTTTTTCTCCATTCAAACTCACCTCCCAATTGACTTGACCCTCAACCCTACTGTACCTAATAACCTTGCTCTTATTCACATTTACTCTTAACTTTCTTCTTTCACACACTTTACCAAACTCAGTCACCAGCTTCTGCAGTTTCTCACATGAATCAGCCACCAGCGCTGTATCATCAGCGAACAACAACTGACTCACTTCCCAAGCTCTCTCATCCCAACAGACTTCATACTTGCCCCTCTTTCCAAAACTCTTGCATTCACCTCCCTAACAACCCCATCCATAAACAAATTAAACAACCATGGAGACATCACACACCCCTGCCGCAAACCTACATTCACTGAGAACCAATCACTTTCCTCTCTTCCTACACGTACACATGCCTTACATCCTCGATAAAAACTTTTCACTGCTTCTAACAACTTGCCTCCCACACCATATATTCTTAATACCTTCCACAGAGCATCTCTATCAACTCTATCATATGCCTTCTCCAGATCCATAAATGCTACATACAACTCGGAGGTATATGAATACGAATAAAGTGCATATGAACGCGCACCTTCATAGAACATACAAACCTCCGCGTTGACAGTTAGGTTCGGTAAAACGCTATCAGCTGGCTATCTGCGTCTGTTCGGAAACAACCGGTATAGACCTCGTTGCTCACCATTGTGAGACGAAGGGTATTCGAGTACTTAGTATTTCGAATAGTTGTTTCCTATTATACAGTCCCATAGCCTAGCGGTTAGCATGCCTGCCTCTTGCACAGGGGTCCCGGGTTCGATCCTGGCTGTTGGAGGTTTGTATGTTCTATGCAGGTGCGCGTTCATATGTACTTTATTCGTATATATATATATATATATTTATGTTTTGTTATACTCTGTATATATATGTTTGAATTTTAGTAAAATCCCTTTACTCTAAGTGAAATTCTTTTATTGGTCAAATTCTTTTATTCTTGTAGAACTTCTAGAAAGTGGTTGCAGCTTCTCGAGTTGCCTGCCCTAGATGCCACTGGGAGTTCACATGGGATGTTCTCCTCAGAGAAGAAGTTGACTACACTTGTTTATTCTACGACGATCTGATAGGCTTTTGGTAGGTGTTAGGAAAAAGAGCGAAGCCTTGGATGAACAAGATGTTAGGATTAAAGAGCGGGAAGAGGAGGCTGGGTTCTTGAAGGCAAAAGCGGTTGCCATATAGGAAGCAGATGCAGGTGTATCATGTAGGGTATATAGCTTAGACGGTAGGACAGCAACCGTTGAGTCGAAATTGGTAGACACTCCCACCTTCCAACCTGCGAGGAAAACTTGTCGCCGCATTACCGAACAACACTTACCACTCTCTTTATATTGACATCAGAGATAAGCTTGAAAGTAAACTACGTCTTGGCGCTATTTACAGACCTCTAAGCAACAGCCAGACAACGATAAGATGCTATACAATGAAATCAAAACTATAGTAAACAAGAGAAAGATTGTGATAGTAGGAGACTTCAACACTCCAAACGAGACTAAAGGAACTGAGTGAAGACACATTTCAAGATCAGTTAATTAAAAAACCAACTCGAGGTACAAACATTCTTGATCTTGTCCTCACCAGTGACAATCAAGTAGGAGAGAGTTTGTCGCACAGCGATCTCAGATTAGAGATGAATTTACATTATGAAATAAATGACAACAAATTCTTGATCGCGGATTAAAGGTGAGCAAATTTTTAAAACGCTGGACAAGAATTTCGTGGTACCAATTGGACAAAACTCCGTGACGTTCACACAGTAGATTTTTAAAGGAGGTCAGGACACAGCTGATATACACCTAACAAAAATATTCAACAAATCTCTATTAGATGGTCAGGTGCCGACTGACTGGAGACTGGCAAATGTGTCTTGAACTACCGCCAAATTAGCCTTATGTCAGTGTTAGGTAAGATGATGGAAAAAATACTACGAGATAAAATTGTCACGTTTCTAGATCACAAAATTATATAGGACAACCAACACGGTTTCCGCTATAGAAGATCTTGTCTGACATATTTGCTGGAATTTCTTAATGATATTTATCTGAATTGGGACGTAAAAGGACCGTCTGATGTAGTATATTTAGATTTCCAAAAGGCTTTCGATAAAGTACTTCACAGGAGACTTTTACATAAACTTAAAGCACACGGAATCGGTGAAGAACTCTATACATGAACCAGAGACTGGCTTACCGGAAGAAAGCAGTGCGTAGTATTAAACGGCGAAGCCTCAGATTGACCAGACATAACGAGTGGTGTGCCACAGGGATCGGTCCTAGGCCAAATTCTTTTCTGAATATACATTAATGACCTAGAACTCGGTCTCATATCTAAGATCTCTAAATTTGCTGACGATGATAAACTTGGAGGTAGAGCTGTAAAGAGGCAGGACTGCGAAATGATTCAAAAAGATCTTAACTTACCAGCAGAGTGGTCAGACATATGGCAAATAAAGTTTAAAGTGTAAAGTTATTCACTTTGGAGACGAGAATATACGTTATGACTACAAACTATTCGGAAAATTCTTAATGAATTAAAGGAAAGGACCTTGGAGTTGTCATTAGCAACAATCTGAAGTACACTAAACAGAGTCAAGCAGCAAGCAAAAAAGGCAACAAATTCTAGGCTTCATAGCCTGGAACATAGATTACAAGACACCAGAAACAATTCCCACACTTTACAATTCTCTTGTCAGACCACATATACTGTCCAGTTTTGGTCCCCAAACTGCAAAAAAAGATCGACGAAAAATCGGAGCAAATAGAAAGACAAGCGACAAAATTAATCTCATCCCTTAGAAATCTAGCATACGAAGAGAGGCTAAAATGGTTGGATCTCTTCTCCCTTAAAAAACGTTGATTTCGCGGCGATTTAATCCAAGGATTCAAAATTTTGAGCAAGTTCGATGAAGTAAATCACGAATATCTCTTCGAAATACAAGAAAACACGGTTACAAGGGCAAATGGAATAAAACTCAGAGCTAAAAGATGTAGTAAGGACGTGGGCAAAAGGTTCTTTTCCAATTGGTGTTTTGAGCACTGGAACAAGTTACCGTTAGACGTAGTGAATGCTAAGACTATGAATACATTGAAAAGTCGTTTAGACAAATGTTTTATGAATTCAGTCATCCTCTGAGAAAAAGGCCAGAAATGAGCTGCATAAACGACAGCGGCAACGGGGACGCTAGAAAGCTAATGTGCAGCAGCGGGAAGTCGGTGATAGCTTAAAAAGCTGCTGAGCGGAATTACATTTTCTTGTCAAGTTAAACTCCTTTCTTTTTTTTCAAATAACCCAGTCGTGGGTCAACAAGCCTCCTGTTGTGTGTCTTCCTTATGCAAGCTCATGTAAACTCCCTCAGCCATTGTAATAGAGATCTGCGTAAGGTTCTCGTCAACGACTCTGTACAAATGGCCTTAAGGTCTCAGTAAACATTGCATCCCTGCCACTTTCTAGCACCATCTTTACCCCATGCAGGTCTATACATCACCCTCACTTATCAACACATCTATTTTCGTAGTCCTTCCGATATTCATGAAAGTTGCTTTCAAGTTGTTCACACCCTAGACATGAACACCTTGTTATTCATTTGTGCTGAACTGTCAACAAAAGGACTCCATAAGGCGGACATCCTATCCATTCTTCGTATACAGTTATATTGAATCAGCAGACAACATGCACTTCTCCTCTGCTCACAACCTATCTAATCCCAGCTTTTGATCTATATATACCACTCTGCATACACTGCTGCAAAGTGGAGTCATTTCTTCAAATGTTCAGCCTTTTACTTACAGTTATTATTACTTTACCCCAGACGCTGTTTATATTGATCTGTGGTTAAAGGGTAACTATTTTCACTCGTTCAGTTTCTAAGGTTATGAAATCAGATCAAATAGCGTTCCATTAGGTAGTACTCACAAAAATCGATCGCACCGTGACGCATTACTGCTATGTTCTAGAAATTATGTTTAATTCTAAGAAAAATAAGCATATATCCACAGATTACCATCTGCACATATCATTTATCGAATGTAATGATTCCTATGATAAGCATCTAGGGGATG
The DNA here is from genome assembly GCF_036320965.1 of Panulirus ornatus. Lineage (NCBI taxonomy): Eukaryota > Metazoa > Arthropoda > Malacostraca > Decapoda > Palinuridae > Panulirus > Panulirus ornatus. The sequence continues at coordinate 22,340,534 of NC_092241.1, forward strand.
AGTCTGATATCAATTGTTGTTAACATAAATGGTAATACTATATGGTTATATCAATGCTTCAGCAAATCCTCTTGACGCAGATGTTTAAGAATACAGTAATTCTTTGTGCTTTGTATGATTTGTCATATGTGGAATTCATATAATATATTTCCATAAGCGAAAAAATAGAAATTTTAATACTAGAAAACGTATTATGGTTCATCTTGTTTATCAAAGTACTACTTACAAATCATTTTCACCCAAACATGATATGAACACAGGTAGGTGAGAGATCAGGCAGGACCAGCATCCCGTCATGATGTGTACTAGGATCCAGGTGAAGCAGGGTACCAGGTGAGACAGTGTATCAGGACCCAGTTGAGGCAGTGTACCAGGATCCAGGTGAAGCAGGGTACCAGGGCCCAGGTGAGGCAGTGTACCAGAACCCTGGTGAAGCAGCGTATCAGGACCCAGGTGAGGCAGTGTACCACGATCCAGATGGGGAAGTGTACCAGGATCAAGGTGAGGCAGTGTACCAGGACACAGTTGAGGCAGTGCACCATGACTAGGTGAAGCAGTGTACTAGGATCCAAGTGAAGCAGTGTACCAAGACCCAGATGAGGCATTGTACCATGACCAGGTGAAAAGGTGTACTAGGATCCAAGTGAAGCAGTGTACCAGGACCCAGGTGAGGCATTGTACCAGGACCCAAGTGAGGCAGTGTACCAGGATCCAGGTGAAGCAGTGTACCAGGTGAAGCAGTGTACCAGGATCCAAGTAAGGCAACGTACCACGATCCAGATGAGGCAGTGTACCAGGACCCATGTGAGGCAGTGTACCAGAACCCTGGTGAGGCAGTGTATCAGGACCCAGGTGAGGCAGTGTACCAGGACCCAGGTAAGGCAGTGTACCATGACACAGGTGAGGTAGTGTAACATGACCAGGTGAGGCAATGAACCAGGAACCAGGGGAGGCAATGTACCAGGACCCAGGTGAGGCAGTGTAAGAGGGATCCAGGTGAGGCAGTGTACCAGGATACAGGTGATGCAGTATACCATGACCAGGTGAGGCAGTGTACCAGGACTTAAATGAGGCAGTGTACTAGGAACCAGGTGAGGCAGTGTACCAGGAAGCAGGTGAGGCAGCGTACGAGGACCCAGGTGAGGCAGTGCACCATCACCAGGTGGAGCAGTGTACCAAGACCCAGGAGAGGCAGTGTACCAGGATCCAGTTGAAGCAGTGTACCAGGACCCATTGAAGCAGTGTACCAGAACCGTGGTGAGGCAGTGTATCAGAACCCAGGTGAGGCAGTGTACCATTACCAGGTGAGACAGTGTACCTTGACCAGGTGAGGCAGTGTACCAGGAACCAGGTGAGGTAGTGTACCAGGATCCAGGTGAGGCAGTGTACCAGGACACAGGTGAGGCAGTGTACCAGAACCCTGGTGAGGCAGTGTATCAGGGCCAAGGTGAGGCAGTGTACTCTGACCAGGTGAGGCAGTGTACCAGGACCCAAATGAGGCTGTGTACCAGAACCCAGCAGAGGCGGTGTACCAGGATCCAGGTGATGCAGTGTACCAGGATCCAGGTGATGCAGTGTACCAGGACACAGGTGAGGCAGTGTACCAGAACCCAGGTGAGGCAGTGTACCATGACCCAGGTGAGGCAGTGTGCCAGGACTCAGGTAAGGCAGTGTACCATGACTAGGTGAAGCAGTGTACCAGGACCAAGGTGAGGCAGTGTACCAGGACCCAGTTGAGGCAGTGTACCAGGATCCAGTTGAGGCAGTGTACTAGGATCCAGGTGAGGCAGTGTACCATGACCAGGTGAAGCAGTGTACCAGGACCCAGTGAGGCAGTGTACCAGGACCCAGTGAGGCAGTGTACCAGGATCCAGGTGAGACAGCGTACCAGGATCCGGTGAGGCAGTGTACCATGACCAGGTGAGGCAGTGTACCAGGACCTAGGTGAGGCAATGTACCAGGATCCAGGTAAGGCAGTGTACCAGGACTCAAGTGAGGCAGTGTACTATGACCGAGGTGAGGCAGTGTACCAGGATCCAGATGAGGCAGTGTATCATGACCCAGATGAGGCAGTGTACCATGACCAGGTGAGGCAGTGTATCATGACCAGGTGAGGCAGTGTACCAGGACCCAGGCGAGGCAGTGTACCAGGACCCAGGTGAGGCAGTGTAACAGGACCCAGGTAAGGCAGTGTACCAGGACCCATGTGAGGCAGTGTACCATGACCAGGTGAAGCAGTGTACCAGGACCCAAGTGAAGCAGTGTACCAGGACCCAGTTGAGACAGTGTACCAGGACCCAGGTGAGGCAGTTAACCAGGATCCAGGTGAGGCATTTTACCAGGACCCAGGTGAGACAGTGTACCAGGACCCAGTTGAGGCAGTGTACCAGTACCCAAGTGAAGCAGTGCACCAGGAACCATTGAGGCAGTATTACAGGATCCAGGTAAGGCAGTGTACTAGAACACAGGTGAGGCAGTGTCCCAGAACCCCGGTGAGGCAGTGTATAAGGATCCAGGTGAGGCAGTGTACCATGACCCAAGTGAGGAAGTGTACCATGACCAGGTGAGGCAGTGTACCAGGACCCAGGTGAGGCAGTGTGCCAGGATCCAGGTGAGGCAGTGTACCAGGACCAAGGTGAGGCAGTGTACCAGGACCCAAGTGAGGCAGTGTACCATGGCCAGGTGAGGCAGTGTACCAGGACCCAGGTGAGGCAGTGTGCCAGGATCCAGGTGAGGCAGTGTACCAGGACCAAGGTGAGGCAGTGTCCCAGGACCCAGGTGAAGCAGTGTACCATGATCAGGTGAAACAGGGAAGTCGGATGCTTTGACGAGGTTAATATATGATGTGCTGCTGTTTCCCTGGCACCAGGTAAGGCTAGGCTCAGACCTGAACATATCACAAATCATAACACTGTATTATCTATAATCCTCTCTCATAGAATTGATATAAGCTGCCTTTGTATCATAGATATCCATTTCACGCTCGTAGTGCCTCATCTTACGTGTTTCCTAGGAAATAGTGATATCAGATAGTGATTATGAAGAAACTGTTTAGAATATCTGGGATGACAATTGAATATATGGTGATTGATAAAAAGTAAACATCTAAGTCATTTCATTATCTAATCCTATAATATTAATAATTGATAATTAATTGATCATTTTGTCAGAAGAAATTGGTCCGTTGAGGATTTACTTATGTTTTGTTATCTTCAGTTAAGTTCTTGAAAAATATGACCCAAGAGATTAGGTATTGGTGTAATTTAGGTGTTCCATTTTCTTTAGTATCTACTTTTGTGATCTCATAGATGTCGTGATATTAAGGTAATATTTGATTTTTCTCTGATTAAGTTCCTTCAGGATTAATCACATTGCTGTCATTATTTCGCCTTCTGATAATCACATTATCTAGTTAAGAACAAACACAGGATTCAGTACAAAACAAACACAGGATTCAGTACAAAACAAACACAGGATTCAGTACAAAACAAACACAGGATTCAGTACAAAACAAACACAGGATTCAGTACAAAACAAACACAGGGTTCAGTACAAAACAAACACAGGGTTCAGTACAAAACAAACACAGGATTCAGTACAAAACAAACACAGGGTTCAGTACAAAACAAACACAGGGTTCAGTACAAAACAAACACAGGATTCAGTACAAAACAAACACAGGATTCAGTACAAAACAAACACAGGATTCAGTACAAAACAACGATTTTCGTGATGCAGACAATAGTTTGCTGGCATCAAGTACTGTGATCACACATGACGTACCAGACTATATGTTTATCAGAACATCATGAAGATGTGTTCTCGTCTTCTCCTCAACAGGAGCAAGGTTATCGTTGTACCATCTCCAGCGAATGTACGTACTCTGGACCTTGTATCATCACCGTGTTTCTCAATCCGACACTCCGACACATTTCTCTGTAGTATGAGGATAGAGCGAGTTCACGGCTCCCTCTTCAGTTCCACAACACAATTCGGAGAGATGAGTTACTGGGAAATCCTTTCATGTCAAGTGGTGTATAATGTCTCGTCTCTAACGAGGCAGAGAACTCCCCTCAAGATATATGTGGCCTGAGAGGCTCCTAATGGCATTCGTCGAGCTTTCCAGAGAGTTAAGATTAGGTCACGGATATACTCCCTCTGAAGTTCATTAAGTCCAAAAGAATCCTGATTACCTCAACAAGTTCTAAAGACCTGGAAAGTGAAAGTCGCTTTACATGATATAAAAGTGGGATGAATTTCTAACATCGCCCACCAATCTCTATACGATGCAGTCAACCAGCTATGCAATTTCTGTCACGTCTCCCGTCAGGAATCCTCAATTTAAGTTTGTACGACGAAACTTCAGATCCTCAGCTCCTGCGGTAATCTGGAATTCATATTAGTGTGTGAGACCGAATTATGTCGCAGGAAAAGCTACTAAGTTAGATGATGTTGCTTTGTTGGAGGTTACTAGTGTTGCAACCTTGGAGGCTCCTGGTATGGTGGAGGTTACTGCTATAGTGTGGCAGCAACCCTGGAGGTTCCTGGTATGGTGGAGGTTACTGCTATAGTGTGGCAGCAACCCTGGAGGTTCCTGGTATGGTGGAGGTTACTGCTATAGTGTGGCAGCAACCCTGTAGACTCCTGGTATGGTGGAGGTTACTGCTATAGTGTGGCAGCAACCCTGGAGGTTCCTGGTATGGTGGAGGTTACTGCTATAGTGTGGCAGCAACCCTGGAGGCTCCTGGTATGGTGGAGGTTACTGCTATAGTGTGGCAGCAACCCTGGAGGTTCCTGGTATGGTGGAGGTTACTGCTATAGTGTGGCAGCAACCCTGGAGGTTCCTGGTATGGTGGAGGTTACTGCTATAGTGTGGCAGCAACCCTGGAGGTTCCTGGTATGGTGGAGGTTACTGCTATAGTGTGGCAGCAACCCTGGAGGCTCCTGGTATGGTGGAGGTTACTGCTATAGTGTGACAGTAACCCTGGAGGCTCTTGTTATGGTGGAAGTTACTGTTACACAGTGAGAGCAATCATTGAGGTCTTGGCTTTGCGGAGATTTGTACTACTTCATGTAATATATCCTACACAGTTTCTACACATATGCGTCTCTAGTCTTTAAGTGTCAGGAATGATAAGGACATTATGACTGTCGAGACGCAAAAACTGTGCCACACTATACTATTAACCTCCTCTATACCAGGAGTGTCAGAGGTTACTAACACACTGCACAATTAACTTCTAATGTGGTGTGACAAATCAGATGCAACGTAAACAGTTGTACAGGAACGTACCTTAGAGACAAACACATTGAAGAATAAATTCCTGGCTCATGCACTCGGTTTTCGTTGCTGCATTTTGGCCATTTGTCATATGGTAACACCCTTTTACCCGATATATATATATATATATATATATATATATATATATATATATATATATATATATATATATATATATATATATATATATATATATATATATATATATATATATATATATATATATATATTCTTTTTTCTTTCAAACTATTCGCCATTTCCCGCGTTAGCGAGGTAGCGTTAAAAACAGAGGACTGGGCCTTTGAGGGAATATCCTCACCTGGCCCCCTTCTCTGTTCCTTCTTTTGGAAAATTAAAAAAAGAAATGATGAGATGGGAGGATTTTCAGTCCCCGCTCCCTCCCCTTTTAGTCGCCTTCTACGACACGCAGGGAACACGTGGGAAGTATTCTAAAGAATGATATATAACTATAAATTCTAGAAAATGGACACTCTTGAAAGGAGGAGTACTCTGATGGGTTGATAGGGATATACTGTCAAACATAGGTCAAGAGGAAAGAGAATGAGTGGTTTAGTAAAGTCTCGCAGCAGACTGAGGGTGATGAGTTACTGAAGGTAATGCACAAGAAATATAGGAAAAGATTTTGATTGCACATAATGTGGGGTTGCTGAGTGAACCACATTACTTGTGAAGGCTTGGAATGAGTGCATAATGCCAAAAAACTGGGTAGATAAAGATTATATGTTAGTGTAAGGACTAAGTTGTAGAGATTAACAATGAAATATATATTTAGTATATGAAGCACAAAAGAAAATGTAAATGATAAAATGTAATCAAAATTTAACAGGATAACAAGAAGCATTTATGGGTCTACAGAAATCACATCAGATTTTTGAAAAACATGCCTTTTAGAAGGCATGAACGAAGGAAAGGATACAGAGGAATGTGAGAGGGTGATGTGTTGCTCGTAGCTTGTGTCTGTGGGGTAAAAATATAAGTTTTGAGGTGTGATTTATTCCAGTGAACTATTCGTCATCCAGTGAACAAGTGGAACATTGCATAATGTGAAGACAATTCTCTAAGAATGAGATGTGGAATTAAGAGAGTGAGTAGAGTAAGAAATGTGGGTACCAGATAGGGTGTGACACTGAAGAATGAAGTTGGTTATAAGAGCTAGGGAAATAAATAGAAAGGACGCATGAAGGATGGCTAGAAGACAGCATATCTATTAGCAAAATGAGAACAACAAATGGGAATGACCCAGAGTGAGAAACAAAAATAGTGGAAATATGAAAATGGTTGGTGTATATGCTTGATGGAGACAGCGACCCAGAAAAAGGAAGAAAGACAAAAGGAAATAAAAGTATGGCAGGTGTGTATGTTTGGCAGAAAGATAGAGGAAATATGAGAATGGTAGGTGCATATCTTTGGTGGAGACAAAAACCTTTGAAAAATTTCTGAGGCTAAAATACCTAAGAGTTTGTCCTTATTGCAAAGTCATTACAACAAATCCCCACGAAAAGTGGCATAACCATATCAAACAGTGATGACATTTTACAAGAAATATATGTATATATAATTTACTTTACTTTTGATTAAAACCATATGCAAAAACAGCAATTTAGTAAATTCCCCTGAATCTCTTGGCATTACTAGCAAGACTTGAAAGCCCAATTTATCTTGTGCTATCAAACAAAATCATCTGCATGGTTAGAAGCACTACTAAAAAGATCATATTGAAGATATCTGCATAAATCATTAGAAAATTACATTCATATATATATATATATATATATATATATATATATATATATATATATATATATATATATATATATATATATATATATATATATTTATTTTTATCTATTATACTTTGTTGCTGTCTCCCGCGTTAGCGAGGTAGCGCAAGGAAACAGATGAAAGAATGGCCCAACCCACTCACACACACATGTATATACATACACATCCACACACGCACATATACACACCCATACATCCCAACCCACACACACATATACACACACAGACACACACATACACACACATGTACACAATTCACAGTCTGCCCCCATTCAATCCCGTCGCCACCCCGCCACACATGAAATGACAACCCCCTCCCCCAAATGTGCACGAGGTAGCGCTAGGAAAAGACAACAAAGGCCACATTCGCTCACACACAGTCTCCAGCTATCATGCACAATGCACCTAAACCACAGCTCCCCCTCCACATCCAGGCCCCACAAAACCCTCTACGGCCCACCCCAGACACATATATATATATATATATATATATATATATATATGGTGAGAGTAAGTGAGCTTGGGAAGGAGACTTGTGTGAGGAAGTACAAGGAGAGACTGAGTACAGAATGGAAAAAGGTGAGAACAATGGAAGTAAGGGGAGTGGGGGAGGAATGGGATGTATTTAGGGAATCAGTGATGGATTGCGCAAAAGATGCTTGTGGCATGAGAAGAGTGGGAGGTGGGTTGATTAGAAAGGGTAGTGAGTGGTGGGATGAAGGAGTAAGAGTATTAGTGAAAGAGAAGAGAGAGGAATTTGGACGATTTTTGCAGGGAAAAAATGCAATTGAGTGGGAGATGTATAAAAGAAAGAGACAGGAGGTCAAGAGAAAGGTGCAAGAGGTGAAAAAGAGGGCAAATGAGACTTGGGGTGAGAGAGTATCATTAAATTTTAGAGAGAACAAAAAAATGTTATGGAAGGAGGTAAATAAAGTGCGTAAGACAAGGGAGCAAATGGGAACTTCAGTGAAGGGCGCAAATGGGGAGGTGATAACAAGTAGTGGTGATGTGAGAAGGAGATGGAGTGAGTATTTTGAAGGTTTGTTGAATGTGTTTAATGATAGAGTGGCAGATATAGGGTGTTTTGGTCGAGGTGGTGTGCAAAGTGAGAGGGTTAGGGAAAATGATTTGGTAAACAGAGAAGAGGTAGTAAAAGCTTTGCGGAAGATGAAAGCCGGCAAGGCAGCAGGTTTGGATGGTATTGCAGTGGAATTTATTAAAAAAGGGGGTGACTGTATTGTTGACTGGTTGGTAAGGTTATTTAATGTATGTATGACTCTTGGTGAGGTGCCTGAGGATTGGCGGAATGCGTGCATAGTGCCATTGTACAAAGGCAAAGGGGATAAGAGTGAGTGCTCAAATTACAGAGGTATAAGTTTTTTGAGTATTCCTGGCAAATTATATGGGAGGGTATTGATTGAGAGGGTGAAGGCATGTACAGAGCATCAGATTGGGGAAGAGCAGTGTGGTTTCAGAAGTGGTAGAGGATGTGTGGATCAGGTGTTTGCTTTGAAGAATGTATGTGAGAAATACTTAGAAAAGCAAATGGATTTGTATGTAGCATTTATGGATCTGGAGAAGGCATATGATAGAGTTGATATAGATGCCCTGTGGAAGGTATTAAGAATATATGGTGTGGGAGGCAAGTTGTTAGATGCAGTGAAAAGTTTTTATCGAGGATGTAAGGCATGTGTACGTGTAGGAAGAGAGGAAAGTGATTGGTTCTCAGTGAATGTAGGTTTGCGGCAGGGGTGTGTGATGTCTCCATGGTTGTTTAATTTGTTTATGGATGGGGTTGTTAGGGAGGTGAATGCAAGAGTTTTGGAAAGAGGGGCAAGTATGAAGTCTGTTGGGATGAGAGAGCTTGGGAAGTGAGTCAGTTGTTGTTCGCTGATGATACAGCGCTGGTGGCTGATTCATGTGAGAAACTGCAGAAGCTGGTGACTGAGTTTGGTAAAGTGTGTGGAAGAAGAAAGTTAAGAGTAAATGTGAATAAGAGCAAGGTTATTAGGTACAGTAGGGTTGAGGGTCAAGTCAATTGGGAGGTGAGTTTGAATGGAGAAAAACTGGTGGAAGTGAAGTGTTTTAGATATCTGGGAGTGGATCTGGCAGCGGATGGAACCATGGAATCGGAAGTGGATCATAGGGTGGGGGAGGGGGCGTAAATTCTGGGAGCCTTGAAGAATGTGTGGAAGTCGAGAACATTATCTCGCAAAGCAAAAATGGGTATGTTTGAAGGAATAGTGGTTCCAGCAATGTTGTATGGTTGCGAGGCGTGGACTATGGATAGAGTTGTGCGCAGGAGGATGGATGTGCTGGAAATGAGATGTTTGAGGACAATGTGTGGTGTGAGGTGGTTTGATCGAGCAAGTAACGTAAGGGTAAGAGAGATGTGTGGAAATAAAAAGAGCGTGGTTGAGAGAGCAGAAGAGGGTGTTTTGAAATGGTTTGGTCACATGGAGAGAATGAGTGAGGAAAGATTGACGAAGAGGATATATGTGTCGGAGGTGGAGGGAACGAGGAGAAGAGGGAGACCAAATTGGAGGTGGAAAGATGGAGTGAAAAAGATTTTGTGTGATCGAGGCCTGAACATGCAGGAGGGTGAAAGGAGGGCAAGGAATAGAGTGAATTGGAGCGATGTGGTATACCGGGGTTGACGTGCTGTCAGTGGATTGAATCAAGGCATGTGAAGCGTCTGAGGTAAACCATGGAAAGCTGTGTAGGTATGTATATTTGCGTGTGTGGACGTATGTATATACATGTGCATGGGGGTGGGTTGGGCCATTTCTTTCGTCTGTTTCCTTGCGCTACCTCGCAAACGCGGGAGACAGCGACAAAGCAAAAAAAAAAAAAAAAACATATATATATATATATATATATATATATATATATATATATATATATATATATTTATATATCTATATATGTGTGTGTGTGTGGTTCACGTGTTTGCTCTAAAGAATGTATCTGAGAAATACTTAGAAAAGCAAATGGATTTGTATGTAGCATTTATGGATCTGGAGAAGGCATAGGATAGAGTTGATAGAGATGCTGTGTGGAAGGTACTAAGAAAATATGGTGTGGGAGGCAAGTTGTTAGAAGCAGTGAAAAGTTTTTCTCGAGGATGTAAGGCATGTGTACGTGTAGGAAGAGAGGAAAGTGATTGGTTCTCAGTGAATGTAGGTTTCCGGCAGGTGTGTGTAATGTCTCCATGGTTGTTTAATTTGTTTATGGATGGGGTTGTTAGGGAGGTGAATGCATGAGTTTTGGAAAGAGGGGCAAGCATGAAGTCTGTTGGGGATGAGAGAGCTTGGGAAGTGAGTCAGTTGTTGTTCGCTGATGATACAGCGCTGGTGGCTGATTCATGTAAGAAACTGCAGAAGCTGGTGACTGAGTTTGGTAAAGTGTGTGAAAGAAGAAAGTTAAGAGTAAATGTGAATAAGAGCAAGGTTATTAGGTACAGTAGGGTTGAGGGATAAGTCAATTGGGAGGTTAAGTTTGAATGGAGAAAAACTGGAGGAAGTAAAGTGTTTTAGATATCTGGGAATGGATCTGGCAGCGGATGGAACCATGGAAACAGAAGTGAATCATAGGGTGGGGGAGTGAGCGAAAATTCTGGGAGCCTTGAAGAATGTGTGGAAGTCGAGAACATTATCTCGGAAAGCAAAAATGGGTATTTTTGAAAGAATAGTGGTTCCAACAATGTTGTATGGTTGCGAGGCGTGGGTTGCGGATAGAGTTGTGCGCAGGAGGGTGCATGCTCTGGAAATGAGATGTTTGAGGACAATATGTGGTGCGAGGTGGTTTGATCGAGTAAGTAATGTAAGGGTGAGAGAGATGTGTGGAAATAAAAAGAGTGTGGTTGAGAGAGCAGAAGAGGGTTTTTTGAAATGGTTTGGTCACATGGAGGGAATGAGTGAGGAAAGATTCACCAAGAGGCTATATGTGTCGGAGGTGGAGGGAACGAGTAGAAGTGGGAGACCAAATTGGAGGTGGAAAGATGGAGTGAAAAAGATTTTGAGTGATCTGGGCCTGAACATGCATGAGGGTGAAAGGCGTGCAAGGAATAGAGTGAATTGGAACGATGTGGTATACCGGGGTCGACGTGCTGTCAATGGATTGAACCAGGGCATGTGAAGCGTCTGGAGTAAACCATGCAAAGTGTGTGGGGTCTGGATGTGGAAATGGAGCTGTGGTTTCGGTGCATTATTACATGACAGCTATTAACTGAGTGTGAACGAATGGAGCCTTTGGTGTCTTTCCTAGCGCTACCTCGCACACTTGAGGGGGAGGGGGTTGTTATTCCATGTGTGGCGAGGTGGCGATGGGAACAAATAAAGGCAGACAGTATGAATTATGTACATGTGTATATATGTATATGTCTGTGTGTGTATATATATGTTTACATTGAGATGTATAGGTATGTATATTTGCGTGTGTGGACGTGTATGTATATACATGTGTATATGGGCGGGTTGGGCCATTTTTTCGTCTGTTTCCTTGCGCTACCTCGCTAACGCGGGAGACAACGACAAAGCAAAATAAATAAATAAATAAATAAATATACATGTTTACCAAATGGCGTCCTAGCTTCGTCTCTTCGATGTATATCAACTGACTGTTATATTTCTCTCTTGTGTCTCCCCTGATGATGTGATTATTACATGAAAGTGCACTTGGGAACTTTCCGTGTTTCATTTTGCCCATGGACTTATATATTTTTCAATATCTTATATATATATATATATATATATATATATATATATATATATATATATATATATATATATTCTTTTTTTTTTTCTTTTTTCTTTTGCTCTCTCCCGCGTTTGCGTGTGTGTGTGTGTGTGTGTGTGTGTGTATGCGTCTGTGTGTGTGTGTGTGTGTGTGTGTGTGTGTGTGTGTGTGTGTGTGTGTGTTTGGATGTAACCAATATGAGAAAAAATGAGAGATAGGTAGTATGTTTGATGAAAGGAACCTGGAGGTTTCGGTTCCGAGTGAAACGAAGCCAAAGCGTAAAAGGGAAGAGTTGTTTGGGAATGTCTTGGGAGTAAACTCAGGGGCTATTGAGAGGACAAGAGCAAGGGAAGGAGTAGCACTACTTCTGAAACAGGAGTGGTGGGAGTATGTGATTGAGTGTAAGCAAGTAAACTCTAGATTGATATGGGTAAAACTGAAAGTGGATGGAGAGAGATTGGTGCTTATTGGTGCATATCCACCTGGGCGTGAGAAGAAAGATCATGAGAGGCAAGTGTTTTGGGAGAAGCTGAGTGAATGTGTTAGTAGCTTTGATACACAAGACCGGGTATTAGTGATGGGTGATCTGGATGCAAAGTTGAGTAATGTGGCAGTTGAGGGAATAATTGGTATACATGGGGTGTTCAGTGTTGTAAAGGGAATTGGTGAAGAGCTTGTAGATTTATGTGCTGAAAAATGACTGGTGATTGGGAATACCTAGTTTAAAAAGAGAGATATGCGTAAGTATACATATATAAGTAGGAGAGATGGCCAAAGAGCGTTATTGGATAACGTGTTAATTGATAGGAGTACGAAAGAGAGACATTTGGATGTTATTGTGATAAGAGGTGCAACTGGAGGGATGTCTGATCATTATCTTGTAGAGGCGAAGATGAAGATTTGTAGAGGTTTTCAGAAAAGAAGAGAGAATGTTGGGGGTTGAGAAGAGTGGTGAGAGTCAGTAAGCTTAGGAAGAAGACTTGTGTGAGGAAGTACCAGGAGAGACTGAGTACAGAATGGAAGAAGGTGAGAACTAAGGACGTAAGGGGAGTGGGGGAGGAATGGGATGTATTTAGGGAAGCAGTGATGGCTTGTGCAAAAGATGCTTGTGGCATGAGATGCGTGAGATTTGGAGAGATTAGAAAGGGTGGTGAGTGGTGGGATGAAGAAGTAAGATTATTAGTGAAAGACAAGAGAGAGGCATTTGGACGATTTTTGCAAGGAAATAATGCAAATGAGTGGGAGATGTATAAAAGAAATATGCAGGAGGTCAAGAGAAAGGTGCAAGAGGCGTAAAAGAGGGCAAATGAGAGTTGGGGTGAGGGAGAATAAAAAGATGTTCTGGAAGGAGGTAAATAAAGTGTGTAAGACAAGGGAACAAACGGGAAATTCAGTGAAGGGGGCAAATGTGGAGGTGATAACAAGTACTGGTGATGTGAGAAGGAGATGGAGAGAGTATTTTGAAGGTTTCTTGAATGTGTTTGATGATAGAATGGGAGATTTAGGGTGTTTTGGTCAAGATGGTGTTTAAAGTGAGAGGGTTAGGGAAAATGATTTGGTAAACAGAGATGAAGTAGTAAAAGCTTTGCGGAAGTTGAAAGCCGGCAAGGCAGCGGGTTTGGATGGTATTGCAGTACAATTTATTAAAAAAGGGGGTGAATATATTGTTGACTGGTTCCTAAGGTTATTTAATGTATGTATGTCTTATGGTGAGATGCGTGAGGATTGACAGAATGCTTCCATAGTGCCATTGCACAAAGGAAAAAGGGATGAAAGTGAGTGCTCAAATTACAGAGGTATAAGTTTGTTGAGTATTCCTGGTGAATTATATGGGAGGGTATTGATTGAGAGGGTGAAGGCATGTACAGAGCATCAGATTGCGGGAGAGCAATGTGGTTTCAGAAGTGGTAGAAGATGTGTGGATTAGGTGTTTGCTTTGAAGAATGTATGTGAGAAATACTTAAAAAAGCAAATGGATTTGTATGTAGCATCTGTGGATCTGGAGAAGGTATATGATAGAGTTGATAGAGATGCTCTGTGGAAGGTTTTAAGAATATATGATGTGGGAGGCAAGTTGTTAGAAGCAGTGAAAAGTTTTTATCGAGGATGTAAGGCATGTGTACGTGTAGGAAGAGAGGAAAGTGATTGGTTCTCAGTGAATGTAGGTTTGCGGCAGGGGTGTGTAATGTCTCCATGGTTGTTTAATTTGTTTATGGATGGGGTTGTTAGGGAGGTGAATGCAAGAGTTTTGGAACGAGGGGCAAGTATGCAGTCTGTTGTGGATGAGAGAGCTTGGGAAGTGAGTCAGTTGTTGTTCGCTGATGATACAGCGCTGATCGCTGATTCATGTAAGAAACTGCAGAAGCTGGTGACTGAGTTTGGTAAAGTGTGTGAAAGAAGAAAGTTAAGAGTAAATGTGAATAAGAGCAAGGTTATTAGGTACAGTAGGGTTGAGGGTCAATTCAATTGGGAGGTGAGTTTGAATGGAGAAAAACTGGAGGAAGTGAGGTGGTTTAGATATCTGGGAGTGGATCTTGCAGCGGATGGAACCATGGAAGCGGAAGTGGATCATAGGGTGGGGGAGGGGGCGAAAATTCTGGGAGCCTTGAAGAATGTGTGGAAGTCGAGAACATTATCTCGGAAAGCAAAAATGGGTATGTTTGAAGGAATAGTGGTTCCAACAATGTTGTATGGTTGCGAGGCGTGGGCTATGGATAGAGTTGTGCGCAGGAGGATGGATGTGCTGGAAATGAGATGTTTGAGGACAATGTGTGGTGTGAGGTGGTTTGATCGAGTAAGTAACGTAAGGGTAAGAGAGATGTGTGGAAATAGAAAGAGCGTGGTTGAGAGAGCAGAAGAGGGTATTTTGAAATGGTTTGGTCACATGGAGAGAATGAGTGAGGAAAGATTGACCAAGCGGATATATGTGTCGGAGGTGGAGGGAACGAGGAGAAGTGGGAGACCAAATTGGAGGTGGAAAGATGGAGTGAGAAAGATTTTGTGTGATCGGGGCCTGAACATGCAGGAGGGTGAAAGGAGGGCAAGGAATAGAGTGAATTGGAGCGATGTGGTATACCGGGGTTGACCTGCTGTCAGTGGATTGAATCAAGGCATGTGAAGCGTCTTTGGTAAACCATTGAAAAGCTGTGTAGGTATGTATATTTGCGTGTGTGGACGTATGTATATACATGTGTATGGGGGTGGGTTGGGCCATTTCTTTCGTCTGTTTCCTTGCGCTACCTCGCAAACGCGGGAGACAGCGACAAAGCAAAAAAAAAAAAAAAAAAAAAGATTATATATATATATATATATATATATATATATATATATATATATATATATATATATATATATATATATATATATATATATATATATATATATATATATATGTATATATATATATATATATATATATATATATATATATATATATATATATATATATATATATATATATATATATATATATATATATATATATATATATATATATATATATATATATATATAAGTAAATGAGGAGGAGATTTCATAATCATTATAAGTAATATCCTGATTTATACTAAGACGTTCTTAGCAGTAAACAAAAAAGGAAACTGAACACCAAGATTTGTGACCGAAACAGATGGAACTTGCTGTTCACTTGTGGTGTGCAAGCTACAGAAGAGAAGGAAAAATATGAACAGTTACAAACAATAGCCACACAAGAAACTCTAGATCTTAGGAGCCAAACAAGCAGAGGCACATTAAAATGTTTATTCATTTCTATTCATGATGTGTAGACTGCATGGGGATTTGATGTAGGAAAAGTTCCCGAAATTCTTTTTCAATTTGAAAATATAATTGACAAATGTCTGTTTGTAATATTGTTATGAAACAAGGTGAAATTTATAGTTATTAGAACAAAGTTATGGCTATGAGAACAAAGTTTTAATTATGGAAACAATGTAAACGAAACAGAAAGCTAAAAGAAAATGTATTACCAACGCATGAGAAAGTTAGTTTCCTAACAGAATTGTCGAAAGTTGAAACAAGTTCACATCAAAAGTTGTTGATATGATAGCAATTAACACCTTCAAAGGCCAGAACGACAAATATTTTATATGTTTAGACTGTTTACCATATGAAAAGAGTAACAAAAATATATGGCTTGTACTATATCATTATATTCTCATTTCAGAAGCACGACCATATTTCATAAACTCGTTCCGCAGAAGAGGTTCTCATAGATTAACATAAATCATAATATATCTTACTCAGTTTCATTTCTTTCTTAGGATAATGTAGCTACTACACAGAGCAAGGTATTTCTTACACTCTTCTTCATCCAGCTGGTTGTTTTTCTAGAGGATTGGGAGAGAGCCATCATACTGCTCTATCCTGACCTCCTCCATCTAACACAAACACATATCAGTGTTAGAAGATTATCTGGCGTGTGATCTCGTCAGAGATTAAAAGGCTCTCTATCAGTTTTTCTGTGTATTGCTATACAGTCTACTATGCTGCTATGCTGCCATATAATTTTCTGTGTACTTCCATGCAGGCTACTGTGCTGCCACACTATAGCAGTAACCTCCACCATACCAGGAACCTCCAGGGATGCTGCCACACTATAGTAGTAACCTTCACCATACCCGGAGCCTCCAGGGATGTTGCCACACTATAGCAGTAACCTCCACCATACCAGGAACCTCCAGGGTTGCTGCCACACTATAGCAGTAACCTCCACCATACCAGAAGCCTCCAGGGTTGCTGCCACACTATAGCAGTAACCTCCACCATACCAGAAGCCTCCAGGGTTGCTGCCACACTATAGCAGTAACCTCCACCGTACCAGAAGCCTCCAGGGTTGCTGCCACACTATAGCAGTAACCTCCACCATACCAGAAGCCTCCAGGGTTGCTGCCACACTATAGCAGTAACCTCCACCATAACAGGAGCCTCCAGGGTTGCTGCCACACTACAGCAGTAACCTCCACCATACCAGGAGCCTACAGAGAGCGTCGCTAATATCTTCCTGAATATTTCAATGTCGGTATACCTAAAGGCGACTTTGACCAAGATATAGTTAACCTCCCACAGGAACCTTCCCACACGCTGTTCTGGTGACAAGCACAGCGTCATGCAACTTCTGGGGCTCCTCTCTCAGCAGAGGTCCTGCGGTATATTCCCTATCATGTGACTCCTACATAGGGTAACTGTCGTATGTGATAATGGAAGATATCAGAAAACCAGAGAATGTGTGGTAAGTCATAAGGTATACATTTGCATCAAGTCTCCCATAAGTTTCTATCTATTTACCCTATACATTAATCATTATGCACACTATTTTACGTTATGAACAACATGTTCCAAAACAAGGTATATACAACACGACTCTGCCTCGGGTTGTTTGTGAAGGATGCTTCCCTTGGGGAAAATACTTTTAAAGTATCATTACTACTGTGTCATGATATCGTATAACTTTACTTTTGTCATGATATCATATAACGTTACTATTGTGTCATGATATCGTATAACTGTACTTCTGTGTCATGACATATAACGTTACTACTTTGTCATGATATCGTGTAACTTTACTTCTGTGTCATGATATCATATAACGTTACTACTGTGTCATGATATCGTATAACGTTACTTCTGTGTCTTGACATCGTATCACGTTACTGCTGTGTCATGATATCGTATAACGTTACTACTGTGTCATGATATCGTATAACGTTACTACTGTGTCATGATATCGTATAACGTTACTACTGTGTCATGTTATCGCATAACTTTACTTCTGTGTCTTGATATCGTATAACTTTACTACTGAGTCATGATATCGTATAACTTTATTTCTGTGTCATGATATCGTATAACTTTACTACTGTGTCATGTTATCGTACAACATTACCACTGTGTCATGATATCGTAAAAATTTACTTCTGTGTCATGATATCGTATAACTTTACTTCTGTGTCATGATATCATATAACGTTACTACTGTGTCATGATATCATATATCGTTACTTCTCTGTCATGATGACTTATAACGTTACTACGTTATCATGATATCGTATAACTTTACTATTGTGTCATGATATCGTATAACGTTACTACTGTGTCATGATATCGCATAACTTTACTTCTGTGGCATGATATCGTATAACTTTACTACTGTCATGATATCGTATAACTTTACTTCTGTCATGATATCATACAACGTTACTTCTCTGTCATGATATCGTATAACGTTACTACTGTGTCATGATATCGTATAACGTTACTTCTCTGTCATGATATCGTATAACTTTACTTCTGTATCATGATATCGTTTAACGTTACTACTGTGTCATTATATCGTATAACGTTACTACTGTGTCATGATATCGTATAACGTTACTTCTGTGTCATGATATCGTATAAATTTACTTCTGTATCATGATATCGTTTAACGTTACTACTGTGTCATGATATCGTATAACGTTACTACTGTGTCATGATATCGTATAACGTTACTGCTGTGTCATGATATCGTATAACGTTACTACTGTGTCACGATATCGTATAAATTTACTTCTGTATCATGATATCGTTTAATGTTACTACTGTGTCATTATATCGTATAACGTTACTACTGTGTCATGATAACGTATAACTTTACTTCTGTCATGATATCGTATAGTGTAATACATGAATTATCTCTGTTGCAACATTCGTAACGCCCTCGGGAACTGTGCAGTGCTCTAAGATTTGAAAAATTATTGTGCAATATCCTGAAGATTCTACGATATTGTTATTCTGCTGCGACATCTGTTCTCTGGTACCAGTTTCTTAAGATCTACTTATAGATGCCTTGGTCAAGAGGCTGAAGAAGAGAGAGATAGATAGTGTGTTCATGTGCATGTCTATTGATGTGCCGGGAGATGATGAGGTGCGCACGTAAGATGACAATGGGTTTTTTATACATAGTGACCGACGTGACACGACCAACAGACCTGCTCCAGTCACACGCCGTCTCGGGGGCAAGACATAACCAGAAAGAAGAAACCAATCTGTGCTCTGCAGGTGTTTGTTGACATGACGCTTGAAGGTAGAGAGGTTGTTGATAGACGAAAAGACGAAAAGAAGAAAACTCCATTGCTTAACTGTTCAAGGGGGAAAAAAGGTAAAGCGAAATGTAAAAGTAGAGAGAAAAAAAAGTCCGAATGGTAAAGAAACAAATGTCAGATGAAACGATTTGGAAAGACACGTAGAACCAAGAGACAGTAGGAGTGTACGGTTATAACATAGAGGTACACAAGTCTCCTTCACTATATATTATTCCTAAAATCTACATCAAGCACAAGAAAGAGAAGGCACTGAATCTTATCTATCAAGATTTAGGTCTGTCAGTGGAGGCCAGTGTCAGGGGCTGACCAAGAGCCACAAGCGCTTCCTCAGTGAAAAGAAACCTGAGGTCATCATGTGTGTCACGCCGGGTAGTGATCTTAACTCGTTGAGGGTGAGCGGCCGCTGTCACATCTCTCTACGTTGCTAACAGTGATACTGTGAGGTACTCAATACCTGCTCTGTCTAATACAGTAGTGATTATGTCTACCTCTCTCGTAACGATGAGAAACACAAGTTTGGACAATGAATTTCGTTGTAGATGATGATAGCTAAGTCTCTCTATACCCAGCCTCAGGTACTCGAGGCATCTGGGTGCTACCACCCACCATACTGGATCTCCTGAAGAAACACACAAAAGCAAAAACTTCTCATGTAAATATGTTACGAACATGTGCCCCTTACTTGTCGTTTGTGTATACTAATTCAGGCTATTGTATTGCCCTTTCAAGAGTACCAGCAGCAGAGAGAGAGAGAGAGGGAGAACACTTATCTCCATGTGAATACCTTTGACGAGATTCGGCCAATATGCAAAGCTAAGGCATAATGTTCTTACCATGTTTCTTGCTTATTGATTTTTCTCTTCACCGCCACGCACATCACCCTGGTCGGTCCTGGGCTCGTGTGTAACTTAATTCGTCCATTGATCTAAGTTTGTTCTGTAGTCGTCCCAAACAAGAATTTATCTCTTTATGTTCCATGCAAGAAATCCTACCTACCTACTTTGCTACCTCCATACCTCCCTGATTACCTACCTCCCTACCTACCTACCTACCTACCTACCTCCCTACATACCTACCTACCTACCTACATACCTACCAACCTACCTACCTACTTACTTACCTTCCTTCCTACCTGCCCCTCATCCTACCTACTAACCTACCTACCTACCTCCCTACCTGCCTACTTACCTATCTCCCAACCTACCTACTAACTACCTACCTACCTACCTACCTACCTACCTACTACCTACCTACCTACTACCTACCTACCACCTACCTAAATACCTGTCTACCTATTTCCCTACTTACCTTCCTACCTATCTACCCATCATCCTACCAATCTACCTACCAACCTATCTCCCTTCCTACTTACATGATTTTGCAGCGAGTTAGGGTTTGCGTGTAGCGTTCACCTGAGAGAGAGAGAGAGAGAGAGAGAGAGAGAGAGAGAGAGAGAGAGAGAGAGAGAGAGAGAGAGAGAGAGAGAGAGAGAGAGAGAGAGAGAGAGAGAGAGAGAGAGAGAGAGAGAGAGTTATGTATATAATGTCCACACAAAGGCAAACGTGGTCTTCATTGTTGAAGTCTGTACATTACAAGGCAAAGTTACTTAATCCTCTATTCATGTAAACGATTGTGTGAACAAAGAGAACATTGGTACAGCAGGATTAGTGGTTAACGAGAGAGTGGACTAGGTGTGGGGGAGAGCAAGATATTACAAAGGAGGTGAAGAGAACAGTAATGTATCCAAACGTATTGAAAGATAGAGGGTTTAGAATGATTTGTGAATGACATGGTTAAGAGTGTAGGTTAAGCTACTACTGGATGACCACTAGAAGTGTGTATGAAAGCATGAACAGGTGGTCCGATGCCAGACAACTGGATACAGGATATAGGAGATAAAAAGACCATAGGATTATAGTAGAACATGTCTCATTTGCGCCATAGGTGAACACATATGTGGTATATAACACTGATTGATCGAGTTACTTGCAGATGAAAAACAATACTTCACTACATAGTACCTGTTATTCCTGCTCTGTGAATACCCTCCCTTTCGTCATACATTTCTTCAATTCATTACTTTGTGTGGGCGAGTTGGTCGCGCCAATTACCAGACTCGTTAAGAGGCAACTTTGATTTCCCTGTGTTAGTCATCCGCCTCCCTGCACACCCCTTCACCTTCCTCCTCATTATGCCAGGTTTTCTACCTACACTTCCCCTACACATTGCCCTGCCCTGCGCCTCGCCTCCCTCTGTCTTCCACGAACATTCCCATAACTGCATGATCGACACACTACACCTCTGCTCAGGGTCCTGTGACCCTTGCTTAGGTCATATACCTACCAAATTTTCATACTCCAGGTCATCTGCCTCTTTGCATCCTACACCAGGTCATTTACCTCTCTACACTACCCTACACCAGGTCATCTGCCTCTTTGCATCATACACCAGGTCATTCACCTCTCTACACTACCCTATATCAGGTTATCTGCCTCTCTAAATTACCCTACACTAGGTCATCTGCCTCTCTACACCACCCTAGCCAGGTCAACTGCCTCTCCACACCACCTACACCAGGTCATCTGCCTCTTTCCACCACCCGACACCAGGTCACCTGACTCTCTACACTACCCTACACCAGGTCACCTGCCTCTCTACACTACCCGACAGAGGTTATCTGCCTCTCTACACTACCCTACACCAGGTCATTTGCCTCTCTACACTATCCTTCACCAAGGTCATCTGCCTCTCTACACTACCCTACACCAGGTCACCTGACTCTCTACACTACCCTACAGAGGTTATCTGCCTCTCTACACTACCCTACACCAGGTCATCTACCTCTCTACACTACCCTACACCAGGTCATTTGCCTCTCTACACTATCCTTCACTAAGGTCATCTGCCTCTCTACACTACCCTACACCAGGTCATTTGCCTCTATACACTATCCTTCACCAAGGTCATCTGCCTCTCTACACTACCCTACACCAGGTCATATGACTCTCTACACTACCCTACACCAGGTCATTTGCCTCTCTACACCACCCTACACCAGGCCA